>NW_028257496.1:0-79699 GCF_982258835.1 Parasteatoda tepidariorum
AAAT
Organism: Parasteatoda tepidariorum; assembly: GCF_982258835.1. NCBI lineage: Eukaryota > Metazoa > Arthropoda > Arachnida > Araneae > Theridiidae > Parasteatoda > Parasteatoda tepidariorum. The sequence goes on from NW_028257496.1 coordinate 5, forward strand.
TGAACCAGGTATTATATTACAGGGTAATAGTGTACCCTACCACAGAAAATAATTATGGGTCAATTAGATGGTACACAGCGTGACCCTAAAGTTTACTATGTATGCCTATGCGAAATAAAGTGTTCTGAGAAGCTTAAAATGAGGAAATAAGCGTTCTAAAAAGCTTTAAAAATTCAAAGACATTTTTCTATGTCAACTAACGGCACGGTATCGGACCTTAATATTGACTTATAATTTTTAAATTGGACCACGTATTATATTACAGGGTAATAGTGTACCCTACCACAGGAAATAATTATAGGTCAATTAGATGGTACACAGCGTGACCCTAAAGTTGACTATGTATGCCTATGCGAAATAAAGTGTTCTGAGAAGCTTAAAATGAGGAAATAAGCGTTCTAAAATGCTTTAAAAATTCAAAGACATCTTTCAATGCTTAACTAACGCAAGGCGCAATGTCAGACCTTAATATTGACCCATAATATTTAAATTGGACCAGGTATTATATTACAGGGTAATAGTGTACCCTACCGCAGGAAATAATTATAGGTCAATTAGATGGTACACAGCGTGACCCTAAAGTTTACTATGTATGCCTATGCGAAATAAAGTGTTCTGAGAAGCTTAAAATGAGGAAATAAGCGTTCTAAAATGCTTTAAAAATTCAAAGACATTTTTCTATGTCAACTAACGGCACGGTATCGGACCTTAATATTGACCTATAATTTTTAAATTGGACCACGTATTATATTACAAGGTAATAGTGTACCCTACCACAGGAAATAATTATAGGTCATTTAGGGGGTACACAGCGTGACCCTAAATTTTACTATGTATGCCTATGCGAAATAAAAATGTTTTGAGAAGCTTAAAATGAAGAAATAAGCGTTCTAAAATGCTTTAAAAATTCAAAGACATCTTTCAATGGTTAACTAACGCAAGGCGCAATATCAGACCTTAATATTGACCCATAATATTTAAATTGGACCAGGTATTATATTACAGGGAAATAGTGTACCCTACCACAGGAAATAATTATAGGTCAATTAGATGGTACACAGCGTGACCCTAAAATTTACTATGTATGCCTATGCAAAATAAAGTGTTCTGAGAAGCTTAAGATGAGGAAAGAAGCGTTCTAAAATGCTTTAAAAATTCAAAGACATTTTTCTATGTTAACTAACGGCACGGTATCGGACCTTAATATTGACATATAATTTTTAAATTGGACCACGTATTATATTACAGGGTAATAGTGTACCCTACCACTGGAAATAATTATAGGTCATTTAGGGGGTACACAGCGTGACCCTAAATTTTACTATGTATGCCTATGCGAAATAAAATGTTTTGAGAAGCCTAAAATGAAGAAATAAGCGTTCTAAAATGCTTTAAAATTTAAAAGACATCTTTCAATGGTTAATCAATGCAAGGCGCGATATCAGACCTTAATATTGACCCATAATATTTAAATTGGACCAGGTATTATATTACAGGGTAATAGTGTACCCTACAGCAGGAAATAATTATAGGTCAATTAGGGGGTACACAGTGTGACCCTAAAGTTTACTATGTATTCCTATGCAAAATAAAGTGTTCTGAGAAGCTTAAAATGAGGAAATAAGTGTTCTAAAATGTTTTAAAAATTCAAAGACATTTTTCTATGTTAACTAACGGTACGGTATCGGACCTTAATATTGACCTATAATTTTTAAATTGGACCACGTATTATATTACAGAGTTATAGTGTACCCTACCACAGGAAATAATTATAGGTCAATTAGGGGGTACACAGAGTGACCCTAAAGTTTACTATGTATGCCTATGCGAAATAAAGTGTTCTGAGAAGCTTAAAATGAAGAAATAAGCGTTCTAAAATGCTTTAAAAATATAAAGACATCTTTCAATAGTTAACTAACGCAAGGCGCAATATCAGACCTTAATATTGACCTATAATATTTAAATTGGACCAGGTATTATATTACAGGGTAATAGTGTACCCTACCACAGGAAATAATTATAGGTCAATTAGGGGGTACACTATGTATATTTTAAATAGTGCATTAAAACAAGGAAATTCGAAGACACTTTTCTATGTTAACTAACGGCACGGTATCGGACCTTAATATTGACCTATAATTTTTAAATTGGACCACGTATTATATTACAGGGTAATAGTGTACCCTACCACAGGAAATAATTATAGGTCAATTAGGGGGTACCCAGCGTGCCCCTAAAGTTTACTATGTATGCCTATGCGAAATAAAGTGTTCCGAGAAGCTTAAAATGAGGAAATAAGCGTTCTAAAATGCTTTAAAAATTCAAAGACATTTTTCTATGTTAACTAACGCAAGGCGCGATATCAGACCTTAATATGGAACCATAATATTTAAATTGGACTAGGTATTATATTACAGGGTAATAGTGTACCCTACAACAGGAAATAATTATATTTCAATTAGGGGGTACACAGCGTGACCCTAAAGTTTACTATGTATGCCTATGCGAAATAAAGTGTTCTGAGAAGCTTAAAATGAAGAAATAAGCGTTCTAAAATGCTTTAAAAAATCAAAGACATCTTTCAATGGTTAACTAACGCAAGGCGCAATATCAGACCTTAATATTGACCCATAATATTTAAATTGGCCTAGGTATTATATTACAGGGTAATAGTGTACCCTACCACAGGAAATAATTATAGGTCAATTAGGGGGTACACAGCGTGCCCCTAAAGTTTACTATGTATGCCTAAGCGAAATAAAGTGTTCCGAGAAGCTTAAAATGAGGAAATAAGCGTTCTAAAATGCTTTAAAAATTCAAAGACATTTTTCTATGTTAACTAACGGCACGGTATCGGACCTTAATATTGACCTATAATTTTTAAATTGGACCACGTATTATATTACAGGGTAATAGTGTACCCTACCACAGGAAATAATTATAGGTCATTTAGGGGGTACACAACGTGACCCTAAATTTTACTATGTATGCCTATGCGAAATAAAATGTTTTGAGAAGCTTAAAATGAAGAAATAAGCGTTCTAAAATGCTTTAAAAAATCAAAGACATCTTTCAATGGTTAACTAACGCAAGGCGCAATATCAGACCTTAATATTGACCCATAATATTTAAATTGGACCAGGTATTATATTACAGGGTAATAGTGTACCCTACAGCAGGAAATAATTATAGGTCAATTAGGGGGTACACAGCGTGACCCTAAAGTTTACTATGTATTCCTATGCAAAATAAAGTGTTCTGAGAAGCTTAAAATGAGGAAATAAGCGTTCTAAAATGCTTTAAAAATTCAAAGACATTTTTCTATGTTAACTAACGGTACGGTATCGGACCTTAATATTGACGTATAATTTTTAAATACGACCACGTATTATATTACAGGGTTATAGTGTACCCTACCACAGGAAATAATTATAGGTCAATTAGGGGGTACACAGAGTGAACCTTAAGTTTACTATGTATGCCTATGCGAAATAAAGTGTTCTGAGAAGCTTAAAATGAAGAAATAAGCGTTCTAAAATGCTTTAAAAATTCAAAGACATCTTTCAATGGTTAACTAACGCAAGGCGCAATATCAGACCTTAATATTGACCCATAATATTTAAATTGGACCAGGTATTATATTACAGGGTAATAGTGTACCCTACAGCAGGAAATAATTATAGGTCAATTAGGGGGTACACAGCGTGACCCTAAAGTTTACTATGTATTCCTATGCAAAATAAAGTGTTCTGAGAAGCTTAAAATGAGGAAATAAGCGTTCTAAAATGCTTTAAAAATTCAAAGACATTTTTCTATGTTAACTAACGGTACGGTATCGGACCTTAATATTGACCTATAATTTTTAAATTGGACCACGTATTATATTACAGGGTTGTAGTGTACCCTACCACAGGAAATAATTATAGGTCAATTAGGGGGTACACAGAGTGACCCTAAAGTTTACTATGTATGCCTATGCGAAATAAAGTGTTCTGAGAAGCTTAAAATGAAGAAATAAGCGTTCTAAAATGCTTTAAAAATTCAAAGACATCTTTCAATGGTTAACTAACGCAAGGCGCAATATCAGACCTTAATATTGACCCATAATATTTAAATTGGACCAGGTATTATATTACAGGGTAATAGTGTACCCTAAAACAGGAAGTAATTATAGGTCAATTAGGGGGCACACAGCGTGACCCTAAAGAACTTACTATGTATGCCTATGCGAAATAAAGTGTTCTGAGAAGCTTAAAATGAGGAAATAAGCGTTCTAAAATGCTTTAAAAATTCAAAGACATTTTTCTATGTTAACTAACGGCACGGTATCGGACCTTAATATTGACCTATAATTTTTAAATTTGACCACGTATTATATTACAGGGTAATAGTGTACCCTACCACAGGAAATAATTATAGGTCATTTAGGGGGTACACAGCGTGACCCTAAATTTTACTATGTATGCCTATGCGAAATAAAATGTTTTGAGTAGCTTAAAATGAAGAAATAAGCGTTCTAAAATGCTTTAAAAATTCAAAGACATCTTTCAATGGTTAACTAACGCAAGGCGCAATATCAGACCTTAATATTGACCCATAATATTTAAATTGGACCAGGTATTATATTACAGGGTAATAGTGTACCCTAACACAGGAAATAATTATAGGTCAATTAGGGGGTACACAGCGTGACCCTAAAGAACTTACTATGTATGCCTATGCGAAATAAAGTGTTCTGTGAAGCTTAAAATGAGGAAATAAGCGTTCTAAAATGCTTTAAAAATTCAAAGACATTTTTCTATGTTAACTAACGGCACGGTATCGGACCTTAATATTGACCTATAATTTTTAAATTGGACCACGTATTATATTACAGGGTAATTGTGTACCCTACCACAGGAAATAATTATAGGTCATTTAGGGGGTACACAGCGTGACCCTAAATTTTACTATGTATGCCTATGCGAAATAAAATGTTTTGAGAAGCTTAAAATGAAGAAATAAGCGTTCTAAAATGCTTTAAAAATTCAAAGACATCTTTCAATGGTTAACTAACGCAAGGCGCAATATCATACCTTAATATTGACCCAAAATATTTAAATTGGCCCAGGTGTTATATTACAGGGTAATAGTGTACCCTAAAACAGGAAATAATTATAGGTCAATTAGGGGGTACACTTTGTATATTTTAAATAGTGCATTAAAACAAGGAAATTCGAAGACACTTTTCTATGTTAACTAACGGCACGGTATCAGACCTTAATATTGACCTATAATTTTTAAATTGGACCACGTATTATATTACAGGGTTATAGTGTACCCTACCACAGGAAATAATAATAGGTCAATTAGGGGGTACACAGCGTGACCCTAAAGTTTACTATGTATGCCTATGCGAAATAAAGTGTTCTGAGAAGCTTAAAATGAGGAAATAAGCGTTCTAAAATGCTTTAAAAATTCAAAGACATTTTTCTATGTTAACTAACGGCACGGTATCGGACCTTAATATTGACCTATATTTTTTAAATTGGACCACGTATTATATTACAGGGTAATAGTGTACCCTACCACAGGAAATAATTATAGGTCATTTAGGGGGTACACAGCGTGACCCTAAATTTTACTATGTATGCCTATGCGAAATAAAATGTTTTGAGAAGCTTAAAATGAAGAAATAAGCGTTCTAAAATGCTTTAAAAATTCAAAGACATCTTTCAATGGTTAATCAACGCAAGGCGCGATATCAGACCTTAATATTGACCCATAATATTTAAATTGAACCAGGTATTATATTACAGGGCAATAGTGTGCCCTACCACAGCAAATATTTATAGGTCAATTAGGGGGTACACTATGTATATTTTAAATAGTGCATTAAAACAAGGAAATTCGAAGACACTTTTCTATGTTAACTAACGGCACGGTATCAGACCTTAATATTGACCTATAATTTTTAAATTGGACCAGGTATTATATTACAGGGTAATAGTGTACCCTACCACAGGAAATAATTAAAGGTCAATTAGGGGTTACACAGCGTGACCCTAAAGTTTACTATGTATGCCTATGCGAAATAAAGTGTTCTGAGAAGCTTAAAATGAGGAAATAAGCGTTCTAAAATGCTTTAAAAATTCAAAGACATTTTTCTATGTTAACTAACGGCACGGTATCGGACCTAAACATTGACCTATATTTTTTAAATTGGACCACGTATTATATTACAGGGTAATAGTGTACCCTACCACAGGAAATAATTATAGGTCATTTAGGGGGTGCACAGCGTGACCCTAAATTTTACTATGTATGCCTATGCGAAATAAAATGTTTTGAGAAGCTTAAAATGAAGAAATAAGCGTTCTAAAATGCTTTAAAAATTCAAAGACATCTTTCAATGGTTAACTAACGCAAGGCGCAATATCAGACCTTAATATTGACCCATAATATTTAAATTGGACCAGGTATTATATTACAGGGTAATAGTGTACCCTACCGCAGGAAATAATTATAGGTCAATTAGGGGGTACACAGCGTGACCCTAAAGTTTACTATGTATTCCTATGCAAAATAAAGTGTTCTGAGAAGCTTAAAATGAGGAAATAAGCGTTCTAAAATGCTTTCAAAATTCAAAGACATTTTTCTATGTTAACTAACGGTACGGTATCGAACCTTAATATTGAAATATAATTTTTAAATTGGACCACGTATTATATTACAGGGTAATAGTGTACCCTACCACAGGAAATAATTATAGGTCATTTAGGGGGTACACAGCGTGACCCTAAATTTTACTATGTATGCCTATGCGAAATAAAATGTTTTGAGAAGCTTAAAATGAAGAAATAAGCGTTCTAAAATGCTTTAAAAATTCAAAGACATCTTTCAATGGTTAATCAACGCAAGGCGCGATATCAGACCTTAATATTGACCCATAATATTTAAATTGAACCAGGTATTATATTACAGGGTAATAGTGTACCCTACAGCAGGAAATAATTATAGGTCAATTAGGGGGTACACAGCGTGACCCTAAAGTTTACTATGTATTCCTATGCAAAATAAAGTGTTCTGAGAAGCTTAAAATGAGGAAATAAGCGTTCTAAAATGCTTTAAAAATTCAAAGACATTTTTCTATGTTAACTAACGGTACGGTATCGGACCTTAATATTGACCTATAATTTTTAAATTGGACCACGTATTATATTACAGGGTTATAGTGTACCCTACCACAGGAAATAATAATAGGTCAATTAGGGGGTACACAGAGTGACCCTAAAGTTTACTATGTTTGCCTATGCTAATTAAAGTGTTCTGAGAAGCTTAAAATTAAGAAATAAGCGTTCTAAAGTGCTTTAAAAATTCAAAGACATCTTTCAATGGTTAACTAACGCAAGGCGCAATATCAGACCTTAATATTGACCCATAATATTTAAATTGGACCAGGTATTATATTACAGGGTAATAGTGTACCCTACCGCAGGAAATAATTATAGGTCAATTAGGGGGTACACAGCGTGACCCTAAAGTTTACTATGTATTCTTATTCAAAATAAAGTGTTCTGAGAAGCTTAAAATGAATAAGCGTTCTAAAATGCTTTAAAAATTCAAAGACATTTTTCTATGTTAACTAACGGTACGGTATCGGACCTTAATATTGACCTATAATTTTTAAATTGGACCACGTATTATATTACAGGGTAATATTGTTCCCTACCACGGGAAATATTTATAGGTCACTTAGGGGGTACACAGCGTGACCCTAAAGTTTACTATGTATGCCTATGCAAAATAAAGTGTTCTGAGAAGCTTAAAATGAAGAAATATGCGTTCTAAAATGCTTTAAAAATTCAAAGACATCTTTCAATGGTTAACTAACGCAAGGCGCAATATTAGACCTTAATATGGAACCATAATATTTAAATTGGACCAGGTATTATATTACAGGGTAATAGTGTACCCTACCACAGGAAATAATTATAGGTCAATTAGGGTGTACACTATGTATATTTTAAATAGTGCATTAAAACAAGGAAATTCGAAGACACTTTTCTATGTTAACTAACGGCACGGTATCGGACCTTAATATTGACCTATAATTTTTAAATTGGACCACGTATTATATTACAGGGTTATAGTGTACCCTACCACAGGAAATAATTATATGTCAATCAGGGGGTACACAGCGTGACCCTAAAGTTTACTATGTATGCCTATGCGAAATAGAGTGTTCTGAGAAGCTTAAAATGAAGAAATAAGCGTTCTAAAATGCTTTAAAAATTCAAAGACATCTTTCAATGGTTAACTAACGCAAGGCGCAAAATCAGACCTTAATTTTGACCCATAATATTTAAATTGGACCAGGTATTATATTACAGGGTAATAGTGTACCCTACCACAGGAAATAATTATAGGTCAATTAGATGGTACACAGCGTGACCCTAAAGTTTACTGTGTAAGCCTATGCGAAATAAAGTGTTCTGAGAAGCTTAAAATGAGGAAATAAGCGTTCTAAAATGCTTTAAAAATTCGAAGACACTTTTATATGTTAACTAACGGCACGGTATCGGACCTTAATATTGACCTATAATTTTTAAATTGGACCACGTATTATATTACAGGGTAATAGTGTACCCTTCAGCAGGAAATAATTATAGGTCAATTAGGGGGTACACAGCGTGACCCTAAAGTATACTATGTATGCCTATGCAAAATAAAATGTTTTTAGAAGCTTAAAATGAGGAAATAAGCGTTCTAAAATGCTTTAAAAATTCAAAGACATTTTTCTATGTTAACTAACGGTACGGTATCGGACCTTAATATTGACCTATAATTTTTAAATTGGACTACGTATTATATTACAGGGTAATATTGTTCCCTACCACGGGAAATAATTATAGGTCACTTAGGGGGTACACAGCGTGACACTAAAGTTTACTATGTATGCCTTTGCGAAATAAAGTGTTCTGAGAAGCTTAATATGAAGAAATAAGCGTTCTAAAATGCTTTAAAAATTCAAAGACATATTTCAATGGTTAACTAACACAAGGCGCAATATCAGACCTTAATATTGACCCATAATATTTAAATTGGACCAGGTATTATATTACAGGGTAATAGTGTACCCTTCCACAGGAAATAATTAAAGGTCAATTAGGGGGTACACAGCGTGACCCTAAAGTTTACTATGTATGCCTATGCGAAATAAAGTGTTCTGAGAAGCTTAAAATGAGGAAATAAGCTTTCTAAAATGCTTTAAAAATTCAAAGACATCTTTCAATGGTTAACTAACGCAAGGCCTCAATATCAGACCTTAATATTGACCCATAATATTTAAATTGGACCAGGTATTATATTACAGGGTAATAGTGTACCCTACCGCAGGAAATAATTATAGGTCAATTAGGGGGTACACAGCGTGACCCTAAAGTTTACTATGTATGCCTATGCGAAATAAAATGTTTTGAGAAGCTTAAAATGAAGAAATAAGCGTTCTAAAATGCTTTAAAAATTCAAAGACATCTTTCAATGGTTAACTAACGCAAGGCCTCAATATCAGACCTTAATATTGACCCATAATATTTAAATTGGACCAGGTATTATATTACAGGGTAATAGTGTACCCTACCGCAGGAAATAATTATAGGTCAATTAGGGGGTACACAGCGTGACCCTAAAGTTTACTATGTATTCCTATGCAAAATAAAGTGTTCTGAGAAGCTTAAAATGAGAAAATAAGCGTTCTAAAATGCTTTAAAAATTCAAAGACATTTTTCTATGTTAACTAACGGTACGGTATCGGACCTTAATATTGACCTATAATTTTTAAATTGGACCACGTATTATATTACAGGGTAATAGTGTACCCTACCACATGAAATAATTATAGGTCATTTAGGGGGTACACAGCGTGACCCTAAATTTTACTATGTATGCCTATGCAAAATAAAATGTTTTGAGAAGCTTAAAATGAAGAAATAAGCGTTCTAAAATGCTTTAAAAATTCAAAGACATCTTTCAATGGTTAATCAACGCAAGGCGCGATATCAGACCTTAATATTGACCCATAATATTTAAATTGAACCAGGTATTATATTACAGGGTAATAGTGTACCCTACAGCAGGAAATAATTATAGGTCAATTAGGGGGTACACAGCGTGACCCTAAAGTTTACTATGTATTCCTATGCAAAATAAAGTGTTCTGAGAAGCTTAAAATGAGGAAATAAGCGTTCTAAAATGCTTTAAAAATTCAAAGACATTTTTCTATGTTAACTAACGGTACGGTATCGGACCTTAATATTGACCTATAATTTTTAAATTGGACCACGTATTATATTACAGGGTTATAGTGTACCCTACCACAGGAAATAATAATAGGTCAATTAGGGGGTACACAGAGTGACCCTAAAGTTTACTATGTTTGCCTATGCTAAATAAAGTGTTCTGAGAAGCTTAAAATTAAGAAATAAGTGTTCTAAAATGCTTTAAAAATTCAAAGACATCTTTCAATGGTTAACTAACGCAAGGCGCAATATCAGTCCTTAATATTGACCCATAATATTTAAATTGGACCAGGTATTATATTACAGGGTAATAGTGTACCCTACAGCAGGAAAAAATTATAGGTCAATTAGGGGGTACACAGCGTGACCCTAAAGTTTACTATGTATTCTTATGCAAAATAAAGTGTTCTGAGAAGCTTAAAATGAGGAAATAAGCGTTCTAAAATGCTTTAAAAATTCAAAGACATTTTTCTATGTTAACTAACGGTACGGTATCGGACCTTAATATTGACCTATAATTTTTAAATTGGACCACGTATTATATTACAGGGTAATATTGTTCCTTACCACGGGAAATATTTATAGGTCACTTAGGGGGTACACAGCGTGACCCTAAAGTTTACTATGTATGCCTATGCAAAATAAAGTGTTCTGAGAAGCTTAAAATGAAGAAATAAGCGTTCTAAAATGCTTTAAAAATTCAAAGACATCTTTCAATGGTTAACTAACGCAAGGCGCAATATCAGACCTTAATATGGAACCATAATATTTAAATTGGACCAGGTATTATATTACAGGGTAATAGTGTACCCTACCACAGGGAATAATTATATTTCAATTAGGGGGTACACTATGTATATTTTAAATAGTGCATTAAAACAAGGAAATTCGAAGACACTTTTCTATGTTAACTAACGGCACGGTATCGGACCTTAATATTGACCTATAATTTTTAAATTGGACCACGTATTATATTACAGGGTTATAGTGTACCCTACCACAGGAAATATTTATATGTCAATCAGGGGGTACACAGCGTGACCCTAAAGTATACTATGTATGCCTATGCGAAATAGAGTGTTCTGAGAAGCTTAAAATGAAGAAATAAGCGTTCTAAAATGCTTTAAAAATTCAAAGACATCTTTCAATGGTTAACTAACGCAAGGCGCAAAATCAGACCTTAATTTTGACCCATAATATTTAAATTGGACCAGGTATTATATTACAGGGTAATAGTGTACCCTACCACAGGAAATAATTATAGGTCAATTAGATGGTACACAGCGTGACCCTAAAGTTTACTATGTATGCCTATGCGAAATAAAGTGTTCTGAGAAGCTTAAAATGAGGAAATAAGCGTTCTAAAATGCTTTAAAAATTCGAAGACACTTTTATATGTTAACTAACGGCAAGGTATCGGACCTTAATATTGACCTATAATTTTTAAATTGGACCACGTATTATATTACAGGGTAATAGTGTACCCTTCAGCAGGAAATAATTATAGGTCAATTAGGGGGTACACTGCGTGACCCTAAAGTATACTATGTATGCCTATGCGAAATAAAATGTTTTTAGAAGCTTAAAATGAAGAAATAAGCGTTCTAAAATGCTTTAAAAATTCAAAGACATCTTTCAATGGTTAACCAACGCAAGGCGCGATATCAGACCTTAATATTGACCCATAATATTTAAATTGGACCAGGTATTATATTACAGGGTAATAGTGTACCCTACAGCAGGAAATAATTATAGGTCAATTAGGGGGTACACAGCGTAACCCTAAAGTTTACTATGTATTCCTATGCAAAATAAAGTGTTCATAGAAGCTTAAAATGAGGAAATAAGCGTTCTAAAATGCTTTAAAAGTTCAAAGACATTTTTCTATGTTAACTAACGGTACGGTATCGGACCTTAATATTGACCTATAATTTTTAAATTGGCCTACGTATTATATTACAGGGTAATATTGTTCCCTACTACGGGAAATAATTATAGGTCACTTAGGGGGTACACAGCGTGACACTAAAGTTTACTATGTATGCCTTTGCGAAATAAAGTGTTCTGAGAAGCTTAAAATGAAGAAATAAGCGTTCTAAAATGCTTTAAAAATTCAAAGACATATTTCAATGGTTAACTAACGCAAGGCGCAATATCAGACCTTAATATTGACCCATAATATTTAAATTGGCCCTGGTATTATATTACAGGGTAATAGTGTACCCTAATACAGGAAATAATTATAGGTCAATTAGGGGGTACACTATGTATATTTTAAATAGTACATTAAAACAAGGAAATTCGAAGACACTTTTCTATGTTAACTAACGGCACGGTATCGGACCTTAATATTGACCTATAATTTTTAAATTGGACCACGTATTATATTACAGGGTAATTGTGTACCCTACCGCAGGAAATAATTATAGGTCAATTAGGGGGCACACAGAGTGACCCTAAAGTTTACTATGTATGCCTATGCGAAATAAAGTGTTCTGAGAAGCTTAAAATGAAGAAATAAGCGTTCTAAAATGCTTTAAAAATTCAAAGACATCTTTCAATGGTTAACTAACGCAAGGCGCAATATCAGACCTTAATATTGACCCATAATATTTAAATTGGACCAGGTATTATATTACAGGGTAATAGTGTACCCTACAACAGGAAATAATTATAGGTCAATTAGGGGGTACACAGCGTGACCCTAAAGTTTACTATGTATGCCTATGCGAAATAAAGTGTTCTGAGAAGCTTAAAATGAGGAAATAAGCGTTCTAAAATGCTTTAAAAATTCTAAGACATTTTTCTATGTTAACTAACGGCACGGTATCGGACCTTAATATTGACCTATAATTTTTAAATTGGACCACGTATTATATTACAGGGTAATAGTGTACCTTACCACAGGAAATAATTATAGGTCATTTAGGGGGTACACAGCGTGACCCTAAATTTTACTATGTATGCCTATGCGAAATAAAATGTTTTGGGAAGCTTAAAATGAAGAAATAAGCGTTCTAAAATGCTTTAAAAATTGAAAGACATCTTTCAATGGTTAACTAACGCAAGGCGCAATATCAGACCTTAATATTGACCCATAATATTTAAATTGGCCCAGGTATTATATTACAGGGTAATAGTGTGCCCTACCACAGGAAATATTTATAGGTCAATTAGGGGGTACACTATGTATATTTTAATTAGTGCATTAAAACAAGGAATTTCGAAGACACTTTTCTATGTTAACTAACGGCACGGTATCAGACCTTAATATTGACCTATAATTTTTAAATTGGACCACGTATTATATTACAGGGTTATAGTGTACCCTACCACAGGAAATAATTATATGTCAATTAGGGGGTACACAGCGTGACCCTAAAGTTTACTATGTATGCCTATGCGAAATAGAGTGTTCTGAGAAGCTTAAAATCAAGAAATAAGCGTTCTAAAATGCTTTAAAAATTCAAAGACATCTTTCAATGGTTAACTAACGCAAGGCGCAATATCAGACCTTATTATTGACCCATAATATTTAAATTGACCCAGGTATTATATTACAGGGTAATAGTGTGCCCTACCACAGGAAATATTTATAGGTCAATTAGGGGGTACACTATGTATATTTTAATTAGTGCATTAAAACAAGGAATTTCGAAGACACTTTTATATGTTAACTAACGGCACGGTATCGGACCTTAATATTGACCTATAATTTTTAAATTGGACCACGTATTATATTACAGGGTAATAGTGTACCCTTCAGCAGGAAATAATTATAGGTCAATTAGGGGGTACACAGCGTGACCCTAAAGTATACTATGTATGCCTATGCGAAATAAAATGTTTTTAGAAGCTTAAAATGAAGAAATAAGCGTTCTAAAATGCTTTAAAAATTCAAAGACATCTTTCAATGGCTAACCAACGCAAGGCGCGATATCAGACCTTAATATTGACCCATAATATTTAAATTGGACCAGGTATTATATTACAGGGTAATAGTGTACCCTACAGCAGGAAATAATTATAGGTCAATTAGGGGGTACACAGCGTAACCCTAAAGTTTACTATGTATTCCTATGCAAAATAAAGTGTTCATAGAAGCTTAAAATGAGGAAATAAGCGTTCTAAAATGCTTTAAAAATTCAAAGACATTTTTCTATGTTAACTAACGGTACGGTATCGGACCTTAATATTGACCTATAATTTTTAAATTGGACTACGTATTATATTACAGGGTAATATTGTTCCCTACCACGGGAAATAATTATAGGTCACTTAGGGGGTACACAGCGTGACACTAAAGTTTACTATGTATGCCTTTGCGAAATAAAGTGTTCTGAGAAGCTTAAAATGAAGAAATAAGCGTTCTAAAATGCTTTAAAATTTCAAAGACATATTTCAATGGTTAACTAACGCAAGGCGCAATATCAGACCTTAATATTGACCCATAATATTTAAATTGGCCCTGGTATTATATTACAGGGTAATAGTGTACCCTAATACAGGAAATAATTATAGGTCAATTAGGGGGTACACTATGTATATTTTAAATAGTGCATTAAAACAAGGAAATTCGAAGACACTTTTCTATGTTAACTAACGGCACGGTATCGGACCTTAATATTGACCTATAATTTTTAAATTGGGCCACGTATTATATTACAGGGTAATAGTGTACCCTACCGCAGGAAATAATTATAGGTCAAATAGGGGGTACACAGCGTGACCCTAAAGTTTACTATGTATTCCTATGCAAAATAAAGTGTTCTGAGAAGCTTAAAATGAGGAAATAAGCGTTCTAAAATGCTTTAAAAATTCAAAGACATTTTTCTATGTTAACTAACGGTACGGTATCGGACCTTAATATTGACCTATAATTTTTAAATGGGACCTCGTATTATATTACAGGGTTATAGTGTACCCTACCACAGGAAATAATTATAGGTCAATTAGGGGGTACACAGAGTGACCCTAAAGTTTACTATGTATGCCTATGCGAAATAAAGTGTTCTGAGAAGCTTAAAATGAAGAAATAAGCGTTCTAAAATGCTTTAAAAATTCAAAGACATCTTTCAATGGTTAACTAACGCATGTCGCAATATCAGACCTTAATATGGAACCATAATATTTAAATTGGACCAGGTATTATATTACAGGGTAATAGTGTACCCTACCACAGGAAATAATTATAGGTCAATTAGGGGGTACACTATGTATATTTTAAATAGTGCATTAAAACAAGGAAATTCGAAGACACTTTTCTATGTTAACTAACGGCACGGTATCGGACCTTAATATTGACCTATAATTTTTAAATTGGACCACGTATTATATTACAGGGTTATAGTGTACCCTACCACAGGAAATAATTATATGTCAATCAGGGGGTACACAGCGTGACCCTAAAGTTTACTATGTATGCCTATGCGAAATAGAGTGTTCTGAGAAGCTTAAAATGAAGAAATAAGCGTTCTAAAATGCTTTAAAAATTCAAAGACATCTTTCAATGGTTAACTAACGCAAGGCGCAAAATCAGACCTTAATTTTGACCCATAATATTTAAATTGGACCAGGTATTATATTACAGGGTAATAGTGTACCCTACCGCAGGAAATAATTATAGGTCAAATAGGGGGTACACAGCGTGACCCTAAAGTTTACTATGTATTCCTATGCAAAATAAAGTGTTCTGAGAAGCTTAAAATGAGGAAATAAGCGTTCTAAAATGCTTTAAAAATTCGAAGACATTTTTCTATGTTAACTAACGGTACGGTATCGGACCTTAATATTGACCTATAATTTTTAAATTGGACCTCGTATTATATTACAGGGTTATAGTGTACCCTACCACAGGAAATAATTATAGGTCAATTAGGGGGTACACAGAGTGACCCTAAAGTTTACTATGTATGCCTATGCGAAATAAAGTGTTCTGAGAAGCTTAAAATGAAGAAATAAGCGTTCTAAAATGCTTTAAAAATTCAAAGACATCTTTCAATGGTTAACTAACGCAAGGCGCAATATCAGACCTTAATATTGACCCATAATATTTAAATTGGCCCAGGTATTATATTACAGGGTAATAGTGTGCCCTACCACAGGAAATATTTATAGGTCAATTAGGGGGTACACTATGTATATTTTAATTAGTGCATTAAAACAAGGAATTTCGAAGACACTTTTCTATGTTAACTAACGGCATGGTATCAGACCTTAATATTGACCTATAATTTTTAAATTGGACCACGTATTATATTACAGGGTTATAGTGTACCCTACCACAGGAAATAATTATATGTCAATTAGGGGGTACACAGCGTGACCCTAAAGTTTACTATGTATGCCTATGCGAAATAGAGTGTTCTGAGAAGCTTAAAATGAAGAAATAAGCGTTCTAAAATGCTTTAAAAATTCAAAGACATCTTTCAATGGTTAACTAACGCAAGGCGCAATATCAGACCTTAATATTGACCCATAATATTTAAATTGGACCAGGTATTGTATTACTGGGTAATAGTGTACCCTACCACAGGAAATAATTAAAGGTCAATTAGGGGGTACACAGCGTGACCCTAAAGTTTACTATGTATGCCTATGCGAAATAAAGTGTTCTGAGAAGCTTAAAATGAGGAAATAAGCGTTCTAAAATGCTTTAAAAATTCAAAGACATTTTTCTATGTTAACTAACGGCACGGTATCGGACCTTAATATTGACCTATATTTTTTAAATTGGACCACGTATTATATTACAGGGTAATAGTGTACCCTACCACAGGAAATAATTATAGGTCATTTAGGGGGTGCACAGCGTGACCCTAAATTTTACTATGTATGCCTATGCGAAATAAAATGTTTTGAGAAGCTTAAAATGAAGAAATAAGCGTTCTAAAATACTTTAAAAATTCAAAGACATCTTTCAATGGTTAACTAACGCAAGGCGCAATATCAGACCTTAATATTGACCCATAATATTTAAATTGGACCAGGTATTATATTACAGGGTAATAGTGTACCCTACCGCAGGAAATAATTATAGGTCAATTAGGGGGTACACAGCGTGACCCTAAAGTTTACTATGTATTCCTATGCAAAATAAAGTGTTCTGAGAAGCTTAAAATGAGGAAATAAGCGTTCTAAAATGCTTTAAAAATTCAAAGACATTTTTCTATGTTAACTAACGGTACGGTATCGGACATTAATATTGACCTATAATTTTTAAATTGGACCACGTATTATATTACAGGGTAATAGTGTACCCTACCACAGGAAATAATTATAGGTCATTTAGGGGGTACACAGCGTGACCCTAAATTTTACTATGTATGCCTATGCAAAATAAAATGTTTTGAGAAGCTTAAAATGAAGAAATAAGCGTTCTAAAATGCTTTAAAAATTCAAAGACATCTTTCAATGGTTAATCAACGCAAGGCGCGATATCAGACCTTAATATTGACCCATAATATTTAAATTGAACCAGGTATTATATTACAGGGTAATAGTGTACCCTACCACAGGAAATAATTATAGGTCAATTAGGGGGTACACTATGTATATTTTAAATAGTGCAATAAAACAAGGAAATTCGAAGACACTTTTCTATATTAACTAACGGCACGGTATCGGACCTTAATATTGACCTATAATTTTTAAATTGGACCACGTATTATATTACAGGGTAATAGTGTACCCTACCACAGGAAATAATTATATGTCAATCAGGGGGTACACAGCGTGACCCTAAAATTTACTATGTATGCCTATGCGAAATAGAGTGTTCTGAGAAGCTTAAAATGAAGAAATAAGCGTTCTAAAATGCTTTAAAAATTCAAAGACATCTTTCAATGGTTAACTAACGCAAGGCGCAAAATCAGACCTTAATTTTGACCCATAATATTTAAATTGGACCAGGTATTATATTACAGGGTAATAGTGTACCCTATCACAGGAAATAATTATAGGTCAATTAGATGGTACACAGCGTGACCCTAAAGTTTACTTTGTATGCCTATGTGAAATAAAGTGTTCTGAGAAGCTTAAAATGAGGAAATAAGCGTTCTAAAATGCTTTAAAAATTCGAAGACACTTTTATATGTTAACTAACGGCACGGTATCGGACCTTAATATTGACCTATAATTTTTAAATTGGACCACGTATTATATTACACGGTAATAGTGTACCCTTCAGCAGGAAATAATTATAGGTCAATTAGGGGGTACACAGCGTGACCCTAAAGTATACTATGTATGCCTATGCGAAATAAAATGTTTTTAGAAGCTTAAAATGAAGAAATAAGCGTTCTAAAATGCTTTAAAAATTCAAAGACATCTTTCAATGGTTAACCAACGCAAGGCGCGATATCAGACCTTATTATTGACCCATAATATTTAAATTGGACCAGGTATTATATTACAGGGTAATAGTGTACCCTACAGCAGGAAATAATTATAGGTCAATTAGGGGGTACACAGCGTAACCCTAAAGTTTACTATGTATTCCTATGCAAAATAAAGTGTTCATAGAAGCTTAAAATGAGGAAATAAGCGTTCTAAAATGCTTTAAAAATTCAAAGACATTTTTCTATGTTAACTAACGGTACGGTATCGGACCTTAATATTGACCTATAATTTTTAAATTTGACTACGTATTATATTACAGGGTAATATTGTTCCCTACCACGGGAAATAATTATAGGTCACTTAGGGGGTACACAGCGTGACACTAAAGTTTACTATGTATGCCTTTGCGAAATAAAGTGTTCTGAGAAGCTTAAAATGAAGGAAATAGCGTTCTAAAATGCTTTAAAAATTCAAAGACATATTTCAATGGTTAACAAACGCAAGGCGCAATATCAGACCTTAATATTGACCCATAATATTTAAATTGGCCCTGGTATTATATTACAGGGTAATAGTGTACCCTAATACAGGAAATAATTATAGGTCAATTAGGGGGTACACTATGTATATTTTAAATAGTGCATTAAAACAAGGAAATTCGAAGACACTTTTCTATGTTAACTAACGGAACGGTATCGGACCTTAATATTGACCTATAATTTTTAAATTGGACCACGTATTATATTACAGGGTAATAGTGTACCCTACCGCAGGAAATAATTATAGGTCAATTAGGGGGTACACAGAGTGACCCTAAAGTTTACTATGTATGCCTATGCGAAATAAAGTGTTCTGAGAAGCTTAAAATGAAGAAATAAGCGTTCTAAAATGCTTTAAAAATTCAAAGACATCTTTCAATGGTTAACTAACGCAAGGCGCAATATCAGACCTTAATATTGACCCATAATATTTAAATTGGCCCAGGTATTATATTACAGGGTAATAGTGTGCCCTACCACAGGAAATATTTATAGGTCAATTAGGGGGTACACTATGTATATTTTAATTAGTGCATTAAAACAAGGAATTTCGAAGACACTTTTCTATGTTAACTAACGGCATGGTATCAGACCTTAATATTGACCTATAATTTTTAAATTGGACCACGTATTATATTACAGGGTTATAGTTGTACCCTACCACAGGAAATAATTATATGTCAATTAGGGGGTACACAGCGTGACCCTAAAGTTTACTATGTATGCCTATGCGAAATAGAGTGTTCTGAGAAGCTTAAAATGAAGAATAAACGTTCTAAAATGCTTTAAAAATTCAAAGACATCTTTCAATGGTTAACTAACGCAAGGCGCAATATCAGACCTTAATATTGACCCATAATATTTAAATTGGACCAGGTATTATATTACAGGGGTAATAGTGTACCCTACCACAGGAAATAATTATAGGTCAATTAGATGGTACACAGCGTGACCCTAAAGTTTACTTTGTATGCCTATGTGAAATAAAGTGTTCTGAGAAGCTTAAAATGAGGAAATAAGCGTTCTAAATTGCTTTAAAAATTCGAAGACACTTTTATATGTTAACTAACGGCACGGTATCGGACCTTAATATTGACCTATAATTTTTAAATTGGACCACGTATTATATTACACGGTAATAGTGTGACCCTTCAGCAGGAAATAATTATAGGTCAATTAGGGGGTACACAGCGTGACCCTAAAGTATACTATGTATGCCTATGCGAAATAAAATGTTTTTAGAAGCTTAAAATGAAGAAATAAGCGTTCTAAAATGCTTTAAAAATTCAAAGACATCTTTCAATGGTTAACCAACGCAAGGCGCGATATCAGACCTTAATATTGACCCATAATATTTAAATTGAACCAGGTATTATATTACAGGGTAATAGTGTACCCTACCACAGGAAATAATTATAGGTCAATTAGGGGGTACACTATGTATATTTTAAATAGTGCAATAAAACAAGGAAATTCGAAGACACTTTTCTATGTTAACTAACGGCACGGTATCGGACCTTAATATTGACCTATAATTTTTAAATTGACCACGTATTATATTACAGGGTAATAGTGTACCCTACCACAGGAAATAATTATATGTCAATCAGGGGGTACACAGCGTGACCCTAAAATTTACTATGTATGCCTATGCGAAATAGAGTGTTCTGAGAAGCTTAAAATGAAGAAATAAGCGTTCTAAAATGCTTTAAAAATTCAAAGACATCTTTCAATGGTTAACTAACGCAAGGCGCAAAATCAGACCTTAATTTTGACCCATAATATTTAAATTGGACCAGGTATTATATTACAGGGTAATAGTGTACCCTACCACAGGAAATAATTATAGGTCAATTAGATGGTACACAGCGTGACCCTAAAGTTTACTTTGTATGCCTATGTGAAATAAAGTGTTCTGAGAAGCTTAAAATGAGGAAATAAGCGTTCTAAAATGCTTTCAAAAATTCGAAGACACTTTTATATGTTAACTAACGGCACGGTATCGGACCTTAATATTGACCTATAATTTTTAAATTGGACCACGTATTATATTACACGGTAATAGTGTACCCTTCAGCAGGAAATAATTATAGGTCAATTAGGGGGTACACAGCGTGACCCTAAAGTATACTATGTATGCCTATGCGAAATAAAATGTTTTTAGAAGCTTAAAATGAAGAAATAAGCGTTCTAAAATGCTTTAAAAATTCAAAGACATCTTTCAATGGTTAACCAACGCAAGGCGCGATATCAGACCTTATTATTGACCCATAATATTTAAATTGGACCAGGTATTATATTACAGAATAATAGTGTACCCTACAGCAGGAAATAATTAAAGGTCAATTAGGGGGTACACATCGTAACTCTAAAGTTTACTATGTATTCCTATGCAAAATAAAGTGTTCATAGAAGCTTAAAATGAGGAAATAAGCGTTCTAAAATGCTTTAAAAATTCAAAGACATTTTTCTATGTTAACTAACGGCACGGTATCGGACCCTTAATATTGACCTATAATTTTTAATTGGACCACGTATTATATTACAGGGTAATAGTGTACCCTACAGCAGGAAATAATTATAGGTCAAATAGGGGGTACACAGCGTGACCCTAAAGTTTACTATGTATTCCTATGCAAAATAAAGTGTTCTGAGAAGCTTAAAATGAGGAAATAAGCGTTCTAAAATGCTTTAAAAATTCAAACGACATTTTTCTATGTTAACTAACGGTACTGTATCGGACCTTAATATTGACCTATAATTTTTAAATTGGACCACGTATTATATTACAGGGTTATAGTGTACCCTACCACAGGAAATAATTATAGGTCAATTAGGGGGTACACAGAGTGACCCTAAAGTTTACTATGTATGCCTATTGCGAAATAAAGTGTTCTGAGAAGCTTAAAATGAAGAAATAAGCGTTCTAAAATGCTTTAAAAATTCAAAGACATCTTTCAATGGTTAACTAACGCAAGGCGCAATATCAGACCTTAATATTGACCCATAATATTTAAATTGGACCAGGTATTATATTACAGGGTAATAGTGTACCCTACCACGGGAAATAATTAAAGGTCAATTAGGGGGTACACAGCGTGACCTAAAGTTTACTATGTATGCCTATGCGAAATAAAGTGTTCTGAGAAGCTTAAAATGAGGAAATAAGCGTTCTAAAATGCTTTAAAAATTCAAAGACATTTTTATATGTTAACTACGGCACGGTATCGGACCTTAATATTGACCTATATTTTTTAAATTGGACCACGTATGTTTCTATGTTACAGGGTAATAGTGTACCCTACCACAGGAAATAATTATAGGTCATTTAGGGGGTGCACAGCGTGACCCTAAATTTTACTATGTATGCCTATGCGAAATAAAATGTTTTGAGAAGCTTAAAATGAAGAAATAAGCGTTCTAAAATGCTTTAAAAATTCAAAGACATCTTTCAATGGTTAACTAACGCAAGGCGCAATATCAGACCTTAATATTGACCCATAATATTTAAATTGGACCAGGTATTATATTACAGGGTAATAGTGTACCCTACCGCAGGAAATAATTATAGGTCAATTAGGGGGTACACAGCGTGACCCTAAAGTTTACTATGTATTCCTATGCAAAATAAAGTGTTCTGAGAAGCTTAAAATGAGGAAATAAGCGTTCTAAAATGCTTTAAAAATTCAAAGACATTTTTCTATGTTAACTAACGGTACGGTATCGGACCTTAATATTGACCTATAATTTTTAAATTGGACCACGTATTATATTACAGGGTAATAGTGTACCCTACCACAGGAAATAATTATAGGTCAATTAGGGGGTACACTATGTATATTTTAAATAGTGCATTAAAACAAGGAAATTCGAAGACACTTTTCTATGTTAACTAACGGCACGGTATCGGACCTTAATATTGACCTATAATTTTTAAATTGGACCACGTATTATATTACAGGGTTATAGTGTACCCTACCACAGGAAATAATTATATGTCAATCAGGGGGTACACAGCGTGACCCTAAAGTTTACTATGTATGCCTATGCGAAAATAGAGTGTTCTGAGAAGCTTAAAATGAAGAAATAAGCGTTCTAAAATGCTTTAAAAAATTCAAAGACATCTTTCAATAGTTAACTAACGCAAGGCGCAATATCAGACCTTAATATTGACCCATATATTTAAATTGGACCAGGTATTATATTACAGGGTAATAGTGTACCCTTCCACAAGAAATATTTATAGGTCAATTAGGGGGTACACTATGTATATTTTAAATAGTGCATTAAAACAAGGAAATTCGAAGACACTTTTCTATGTTAACTAACGGCACGGTATCGGACCTTAATATTGACCTATAATTTTTAAATTGGACCACGTATTATAATACAGGGTTATAGTGTACCCTACCACAGGAAATAATTATAGGTCAATTAGGGGGTACACAGCCGTGACCCTAAAGTTTACTATGTATGCCTATGCGAAATAAAGTGTTCTGAGAAGCTTAAAAATGAGGAAATAAGCGTTCTAAAATGCTTTAAAAATTCAAAGACATTTTTCTATGTTATCTAACGACACGGTATCGGACCTTAATATTGACCTATAATTTTTAAATTGGACCACGTATTGTATTACCGGGTAATAGTGTACCCTACCACAGGAAATAATTATAGGTCATTTAGGGGGTACACAGCGTGACCCTAAATTTTACTGTATGCCTATGCGAAATAGAGTGTTCTGAGAAGCTTAAAATGAAGAAATAAGCGTTCTAAAATGCTTTAAAAATTCAAAGACATCTTTCAATTGTTAACTAACGCAAGGCGCAATATCAGACCTTAATATTGACCCATAATATTTAAATTGGACCAGGTATTATATTACAGGGTAATAGTGTACCCTACAGCAGGAAATAATTATAGGTCAATTAGGGGATACACAGCGTAACCCTAAAGTTTACTTTGTATTCCTATGCAAAATAAAGTGTTCTGAGAAGCTTAAAATGAGGAAATAAGCGTTCTAAAATGCTTTAAAAATTCGAAGACAATTTTATATGTTAACTAACGGCACGGTATCGGACCTTAATATTGACCTATAATTTTTAAATTGGACCACGTATTATATTACAGGGTAATAGTGTTTCCTACAGCAGGAAATAATTATAGGTCAAATAGGGGGTACACAGCGTGACCCTAAAGTTTACTATGTATTCCTATGCAAAATAAAGTGTTCTGAGAAGCTTAAAATGAGGAAATAAGCGTTCTAAAATGCTCTAAAAATTCAAAGACATCTTTCAATGGTTAACTAACGCAAGGCGCAATATCAGACCTTAATATTGACCCATAATATTTAAATTGGACCAGGTATTATATTACAGGGTAATAGTGTACCCTACCACAGGAAATAATTATAGGTCAATTAGGGGGTACACAGCGTGACCCTAAAGTTTACTATGTATGCCTATGCGAAATAAAGTGTTCTGAGAAGCTTAAAATGAGGAAATAAGCGTTCTAAAATGCTTTAAAAATTCGAAGACACTTTTCTCTATGTTAACTAACGGCACGGTATCGGACCTTAATATTGACCTATAATTTTTAAATTGGACCACGTATTATATTACAGGGTAATAGTGTACCCTACCACAGGAAATAAATTATAGGTCATTTAGGGGGTACACAGCGTGACCCTAAATTTTACTATGTATGCCTATGCGAAATAAAATGTTCTGAGAAGCTTAAAATGAGGAAATAAGCGTTTTAAAATGCTTTAAAAATTCAAAGACATTTTTCTATGTTATCTAACGACACGGTATCGGACCTTAATATTGACCTATAATTTTTAAATTGGACCACGTATTTGTATTACAGGGTAATAATGTACCCTACCACAGGAAATAATTATAGGTCATTTAGGGGGGTACACAGCGTGACCCTAAATTTTACTGTATGCCTATGCGAAATAGAGTGTTCTGAGAAGCTTAAAATGAAGAAATAAGCGTTCTAAAATGCTTTAAAAATTCAAAGACATCTTTCAATGGTTAACTAACGCAAGGCGCAATATCAGACCTTAATATTGACCCATAATATTTTAAATTGGACCAGGTATTATATTACAGGGTAATAGTGTACCCTACAGCAGGAAATAATTATAGGTCAATTAGGGGATACACAGCGTAACCCTAAAGTTTACTATGTATTCCTATGCAAAATAAAGTGTTCTGAGAAGCTTAAAATGAGGAAATAAGCGTTCTAAAATGCTTTAAAAATTCGAAGACACTTTTATATGTTAACTAACGGCACGGTATCGGACCTTAATATTGACCTATAATTTTTAAATTGGACCACGTATTATATTACAGGGTAATAGTGTACCTACAGCAGGAAATAATTATAGGTCAAATAGGGGGTACACAGCGTGACCCTAAAGTTTACTATGTATTCCTATGCAAAAATAAAGTGTTCTGAGAAGCTTAAAATGAGAAATAAGCGTTCTAAAATGCTTTAAAAATTCAAAGACATCTTTCAATGGTTAACTAACGCAAGGCGCAATATCAGACCTTAATATTGACCCATAATATTTAAATTGGACCAGGTATTATATTACAGGGTAATAGTGTACCCTACCACAGGAAATAATTATAGGTCAATTAGGGGGTACACAGCGTGACCCTAAAGTTTACTATGTATGCCTATGCGAAATAAAGTGTGTTCTGAGAAGCTTAAAATGAGGAAATAAGCGTTCTAAAATGCTTTAAAAATTCGAAGACACTTTCTATGTTAACTAACGGCACGGTATCGGACCTTAATATTGACCTATAATTGTTAAATTGGACCACGTATTATATTACAGGGTAATAGTGTACCCTACCGACAGGAAATAATTATAGGTTCATTTTAGGGGGTACACAGCGTGACCCTAAATTTTTACTATGTATGCCTATGCGAAATAAAATGTTCTGAGAAGCTTAAAATGAGGAAATAAGCGTTCTAAAATGCTTTAAAAATTCGAAGACACTTTTCTATGTTAACTAACGGCACGGTATCGGACCTTAATATTGACCTATAATTTTTAAATTGGACCACGTATTATATTACCAGGGTAATAGTGTACCCTACCACAGAAATAATTATAGGTCATTTAGGGGGGTACACAGCGTGACCCTAAATTTTACTATGTATGCCTCTGCGAAATAAAATGTTCTGAGAAGCTTAAAATGAGGAAATAAGCGTTTTAAAATGCTTTAAAAATTCAAAGACATTTTTCTATGTTGATCTAACGACACGGTATCGGACCTTAATATTGACCTATAATTTTTAAATTGAACCACGTATTGTATTACAGGGTAATAATGTACCCTACCACAGGAAATAATTATAGGTCATTTAGGGGGTACACAGCGTGACCCTAAATTTTACTGTATGCCTATGCGAAATAGAGTGTTCTGAGAAGCTTAAAATGAAGAAATAAGCGTTCTAAAAATGCTTTAAAAAATTCAAAGAGACATCTTTCAATGGTTAACTAACGCACAATATCAGACCTTAATATTGACCCATAATATTTAAATTGGACCAGGTATTATATTACAGGGTAATAGTGTTCCCTACAGCAGGAAATAATTATAGGTCAATTAGGGGATACACAGCGTAACCCTAAAGTTTACTATGTATTCCTAAGCAAATAAAGTGTTCTGAGAAGCTTAAAATGAGGAAATAAGCGTTCTAAAAATGCTTTAAAAATTCGAGAGACACTTTATATGTTAACTAACGGCACGGTATCGGACCTTAATATTGACCTATAATTTTAAATTGGACCACGTATTATATTACAGGGTAATAGTGTACCCTACAGCAGGAAATAATTATAGGTCAAAGTAGGGGGGTACACAGCGTGACCCTAAAGTTACTATGTATTCCTATGCAAAATAAAGGTGTTCTGAGAAGCTTAAAATGAGGAAATAAGCGTTCTAAAATGCTTTAAAAATTCAAAGACATCTTTCAATGGTTAACTAACGCAAGGCGCAATATCAGACCTTAATATTGACCCATAATATTTAAATTGGACCAGGTATTATATTACAGGGTAATAGTGCACCCTACCACAGGAAATAATTATAGGTCAATTAGGGGGTACACAGCGTGACCCTAAAGTTTTACTATGTATGCCTATGCGAAATAAAGTGTTCTGAGAAGCTTAAAATGAGGAAATAAGCGTTCTAAAATGCTTTAAAAATTCGAAGACACTTTTCTATGTTAACTAACGGCACGGTATCGGACTTAATATTGACCTATAATTTTTAAATTGGACCACGTATTATATTACAGGGTAATAGTGTAACCCTACCACAGGAAATAATTACAGGTCATTTAGGGGGTACACAGCGTGACCCTAAATTTTACTATGTATGCCTATGCGAAATAAAATGTTCTGAGAAGCTTAAAATGAGGAAATAAGCGTTCTAAATGCTTTAAAAATTCAAAGACATTTTTCTATGTTATCTAACGACACGGTATCGGACCTTAATATTGACCTATAATTTTTAATTGGACCACGTATTGTATTACAGGGTAATAGTGTACCCTACCACAGGAAATAATTATAGGTCAATTAGGGGGTACACTATGTATATTTTAAATAGTGCATTAAAACAAGGAAATTCGAAGACACTTTTCTATGGTTAACTAACGGCACGGGTATCGGACCTTAATATTGACCTATAATTTTTAAATTGGACCACGTATTATATTACAGGGTTATAGTGTACCCTACCCACAGGAAATAATTATATGTCAATCAGGGGGTACACAGCGTGACCCTAAAGTTTACTATGTATGCCTATGCGAAATAGAGTGTTCTGAGAAGCTTAAAATGAAGAAATAAGCGTTCTAAAATGCTTTAAAAATTCAAAGACATCTTTCAATGGTTAACTAACGCAAGGCGCAATATCAGACCTTAATATTGACCCATAATATTTAAATTGGACCATGTATTATATTACAGGGTAATAGTGGTACCCTTCCACGAAGAAATATTTATAGGTCAATTAGGGGGGTACACTATGTATATTTAAATAGTGCATTAAAAACAAGGAAATTCGAAGACACTTTTCTATGTTAACTAACGGCACGGTATCGACCTTAATAATTGACCTATAATTTTTAAATTGGACCACGTATTATAATACAGGGTTATTGTGTACCCTACCACAGGAAATAATTATAGGTCAATTAGGGTGTACACAGCGTGACCCTAAAGTTTACTATGTATGCCTATGCGAAATAAAGTGTTCTGAGAAGCTTAAAATGAGGAAATAAGCGTTCTAAAATGGTTTAAAAAATTCAAAGACATTTTTCTATGTTATCTAACGACACGGTATCGGACCTTAATATTGACCTATAATTTTTAAATTGGACCAGGTATTATATTACAGGGTAATAGTGTACCCTACAGCAGGAAATAATTATAGGTCATTTAGGGGATACACAGCGTAACCCTAAAGTTTACTATGTATTCCCTATGCAAAATAAAGTGTTCTGAGAAGCTTAAAATGAGGAAATAAGCGTTCAAAAATGCTTTAAAAATTCGAAGACACTTTTATATGTTAACTAACGGCACGGTATCGGACCTTAATATTGACCTATAATTTTTAAATTGGACCACGTATTATATTACAGGGTAATAGTGTACCCTACAGCAGGAAATAATTATAGGTCAAATAGGGGGTACACAGCGTGACCCTAAAGTTTACTATGTATTCCTATGCAAAATAAAGTGTTCTGAGAAGCTTAAAATGAGGAAATAAGCGTTCTAAAATGCTTTAAAAATTCAAAGACATCTTTCAATGGTTAACTAACGCAAGGCGCAATATCAGACCTTAATATTGACCCATAATATTTAAATTGACCAGGTAGTATATTACAGGGTAATAGTGTACGCTACCACAGGAAATAATTATAGGTCAATTAGGGGGGTACACAGCGGGACCCTAAAGTTTTCTATGTATGCCTATGCGAAATAAAGTGTTCTGAGAAGCTTAAAATGAGGAAATAAGCGTTCTAAAATTGCTTTAAAAATTCGAAGACACTTTTCTATGGTTAACTAACGGCACGGTATCGGACCTTAATATTGACCTATAATTTTTAAATTGGACCACGTATTATATTTACAGGGTAATAGTGTACCCTACCACAGGAAATAATTATAGGTCATTTAGGGGGTACACAGCGTGACCCTAAATTTTACTATGTATGCCTATGCGAAATAAAATGTTCTGAGAAGCTAAAAATGAGGAAATAAGCGTTTTAAAATGCTTTAAAAATTCAAAGACATTTTTCTATGTTATCTAACGACACGGTATCGGACCTTAATATTGACCTATAATTTTTAAATTGGACCACGTATTGTATTACAGGGTAATAGTGTACCCTACCAACAGGAAATTAATTATATGTCATTTAGGGGGTACACAGCGTGACCCTAAATTTTACTGTATGCCTATGCGAAATAGAGTGTTCTGAGAAGCTTAAAATGAAGAAATAAGCGTTTCTAAAATGCTT
Organism: Parasteatoda tepidariorum; assembly: GCF_982258835.1. Lineage (NCBI taxonomy): Eukaryota > Metazoa > Arthropoda > Arachnida > Araneae > Theridiidae > Parasteatoda > Parasteatoda tepidariorum. Next base: position 29,715 of record NW_028257496.1, read on the forward strand.
TAAAAATTCAAAGACATCTTTCAATGGTTAACTAACGCAAGGCGCAATATCAGACCTTAATATTGACCCATAATATTGGTAAATTAGACCAGGTATTATATTACAGGGTAATAGTGTACCCTACAGCAGGAAATAATTATAGGTCAATTAGGGGATACACAGCGTAACCCTAAAGTTTACTATGTATTCCTATGCAAAATAAAGTGTTCTGAGAAGCTTAAAATGAGGAAATAAGCGTTCTAAAATGCTTTAAAAATTCGAAGACACCTTCATATGTTAACTAACGGCACGGTATCGGACCTTAATATTGACCTATAATTTTTAAATTGGACCACGTATTATATTACAGGGTAATAGTGTACCCTACAGCAGGAAATAATTATAGGTCAAATAGGGGGTACACAGCGTGACCCTAAAGTTTACTATGTATTCCTATGCAAAATAAAGTGTTCTGAGAAGCTTAAAATGAGGAAATAAGCGTTCTAAAATGCTTTAAAAATTCAAAGACATCTTTCAATGGTTAACTAACGCAAGGCGCAATATCAGACCTTAATATTGACCCATAATATTTAAATTGGACCAGGTATTATATTACAGGGGTAATAGTGTACCCTACCACAGGAAATAATTATAGGTCAATTAGGGGGTACACAGCGTGACCCTAAAGTTTACTATGTATGCCTATGTGAAATAAAGTGTTCTGAGAAGCTTAAAATTAGGAAATAAGCGTTCTAAAATGCTTTAAAAATTCGAAGACACTTTTCTATGTTAACTAACGGCACGGTATCGGACCTTAATTTTGACCTATAATTTTTAAATTGAACCACGTATTATATTACAGGGTAATAGTGTACCCTACCACAGGAAATAATTATAGGTCATTTAGGGGGGTACACAGCGTGACCCTAAATTTTACTATGTATGCCTATGCGAAATAAAATGTTCTGGAGAAGCTTAAAATGAGGAAATAAGCGTTCTAAAATGCTTTAAAAATTCAAAGACAATTTTTCTATGTTATCTAACGACACGGTATCGGACCTTAATATTGACCTATAATTTTTAAATTGGACCACGTATTGTATTACAGGGTAATAGTGTACCCTACCACAGGAAATAATTATATGTCCAATCAGGGGGGTACACAGCGTGACCCTAAAGTTTACTATGTATGCCTATGCGAAATAGAGTGTTCTGAGAAGCTTAAAATGAAGAAATAAGCGTTCTAAAATGCTTTAAAAATTCAAAGACATCTTTCAATGGTTAACTAACGCAAGGCGCAATATCAGACCTTAATATTGACCCCATAATATTTAAATTGGACCAGGTATTATATTACAGGGTAATAGTGTACCCTTCCACAAGAAATATTTATAGGTCAATTAGGGGGTACACTATGTAATATTTTAAATAGTGCATTCTAAACAAGAAAATTCGAAGACACTTTTCCTATGTTAACTAACGGCACGGTATCGGACCTTAATATTGACCTATAATTTTTTAAATTGGACCACGTATTATATTACAGGGTAATAGTGTACCCTACCACAGGAAATAATTATATGTCAATCAGGGGGTACACAGCGTGACCCTAAAGTTTACTATGTATGCCTATGCGAAATAGAGTGTTTCTGAGAAGCTTAAAATGAAGAAATAAGCGTTCTAAAATGCTTTAAAAATTCAAAGACATCTTTCAATGGTTAACTAACGCAAGGCGCAATATCAGACCTTAATATTGACCCATAATAATTAAATTGGACCAGGTATTATATTACAGGGTAATAGTGTACCCTTCCACAAGAAATATTTATAGGTCAATTAGGGGGGGTACACTATGTATATTTTAAATAGTGCATTAAAACAAGGAAATTCGAAAGACACTTTTCTATGTTAACTAACGGCACGGTATCGGACCTTAATTTTGACCTATAATTTTTAAATTGGACCACGTATTATATTACAGGGTAATAGTGTACCCTACCACAGGAAATAATTATAGGTCATTTAGGGGGTACACAGCGTGACCCTAAATTTTACTATGTATGCCTATGCGAAATAAAATGTTCTGAGAAGCTTAAAATGAGGAAATAAGCGTTCTAAAATGCTTTAAAAATTCAAAGACATTTTTCTATGTTATCTAACGACACGGTATCGGACCTTAATATTGACCTATAATTTTTAAATTGGACCACGTATTGTATTACAGGGTAATAGTGTACCCTACCACAGGAAATAATTATATGTCAATCAGGGGGTACACAGCGTGACCCTAAAGTTTACTATGTATGCCTATGCGAAATAGAGTGTTCTGAGAAGCTTAAAATGAAGAAATAAGCGGTTCTAAAATGCTTTAAAAATTCAAAGACATCTTTTCAATGGTTAACTAACGCAAGGCGCAATATCAGACCTTAATATTGACCCATAATATTTAAATTGGACCAGGTATTATATTACAGGGTAATAGTGTACCCTTCCACAAGAAATATTTATAGGTCAATTAGGGGGTACACTATGTATATTTTAAATAGTGCATTAAAACAAGGAAATTCGAAGACACTTTTCTATGTTAACTAACGGCACGGTATCGGACCTTAATATTGACCTATAATTTTTAAATTGGACCACGTATTATATTACAGGGTAATAGTGTACCCTACCACAGGAAATAATTATATGTCAATCAGGGGGTACACAGCGTGACCCTAAAGTTTACTATGTATGCCTATGCGAAATAGAGTGTTCTGAGAAGCTTAAAATGAAGAAATAAGCGTTCTAAAATGCTTTAAAAATTCAAAGACATCTTTCAATGGTTAACTAACGCAAGGCGCAATATCAGACCTTAATATTGACCCATAATATTTAAATTGGACCAGGTATTATATTACAGGGTAATAGTGTACCCTTCACAAGAAATATTTATAGGTCAATTAGGGGGGTACACTATGTATATTTTAAATAGTGCATTAAAACAAGGAAATTCGAAGACACTTTTCTATGTTAACTAACGGCACGGTATCGGACCTTAATATTGACCTATAATTTTTAAATTGGACCACGTATTATAATACAGGGTTATAGTGTACCCTACCACAGGAAATAATTACAGGTCATTTAGGGGGTACACAGCGTGACCCTAAAGTTTACTATGTATGCCTATGCGAAATAAAGTGTTCTGAGAAGCTTAAAATGAGGAAATAAGCGTTCTAAAATGCTTTAAAAATTCAAAGACATTTTTCTATGTTATCTAACGACACGGTATCGACCTTAATATTGACCTATAATTTTTAAATTGGACCACGTATTGTATTACCGGGTAATAGTGTACCCTACCACAGGAAATAATTATAGGTCATTTAGGGGGTACACAGCGTGACCCTAAATTTTACTGTATGCCTATGCGAAATAGAGTGTTCTGAGAAGCTTAAAATGAAGAAATAAGCGTTCTAAAATGCTTTAAAATTCAAAGACATCTTTCAATTGTTAACTAACGCAAGGCGCAATATCAGACCTTAATATTGACCCATAATATTTAAATTGGACCAGGTATTATATTACAGGGTAATAGTGTACCCTACAGCAGGAAATAATTATAGGTCAATTAGGGGATACACAGCGTAACCCCTAAAGTTTACTATGTATTCCTATGCAAAATAAAGTGTTCTGAGAAGCTTAAAATGAGGAAATAAGCGTTCTAAAAATGCTTTAAAAATTCGAAGACACTTTTATATGTTAACTAACGGCACGGTATCGGACCTTAATATTGACCTATAATTTTTAAATTGGACACGTATTATATTACAGGGTAATAGTGTACCCTACAGCAGGAAATAATTATAGGTCAAATAGGGGTACACAGCGTGACCTAAAGTTCACTATGTATTCCTATGCAAAATAAAGTGTTCTGAGAAGCTTAAAATGAGGAAATAAGCGTTCTAAAATGCTTTAAAAATTCAAAGACATCTTTCAATGGTTAACTAACGCAAGGCGCAATATCAGACCTTAATATTGACCCATAATATTTAAATTGGACCAGGTATTATATTACAGGGTAATAGTGTACCCTACCACAGGAAATAATTATAGGTCAATTAGGGTGTACACAGCGTGACCCTAAAGTTTACTATGTATTCCTATGCAAAATAAAGTGTTCTGAGAAGCTTAAAATGAGGAAATAAGCGTTCTAAAATGCTTTAAAAAATTCAAAGACATCTTTCAATGGTTAACTAACGCAAGGCGCAATATCAGACCTTAATATTGACCCATAATATTTAAATTGGACCAGGTATTATATTACAGGGTAATAGTGTACCTACCACAGGAAATAATTATAGGTCAATTAGGGGGTACACAGCGTGACCCTAAAGTTTACTATGTATGCCTATGCGAAATAAAGTGTTCTGAGAAGCTTAAAATGAGGAAATAAGCGTTCTAAAATGCTTTAAAAATTCGAAGACACTTTTTCTATGTTAACTAACGGCACGGTATCGGACCTTAATATTGACCTATAATTTTTAAATTGGACCACGTATTATATTACAGGGTAATAGTGTACCCTACCACAGGAAATAATTGCAGGTCATTTAGGGGGTACACAGCGTGACCCTAAATTTTACTATGTATGCCTATGCGAAATAAAATGTTCTGAGAAGCTTAAAATGAGGAAATAAGCGTTCTAAAATGCTTTAAAAATTCAAAGACATTTTTCTATGTTATCTAACGACACGGTATCGGACCTTAATATTGACCTATAATTTTTAAATTGGACCACGTATTGTATTACAGGGTAATAGTGTACCCTTCCACAAGAAATATTTATAGGTCAATTAGGGGGTACACTATGTATATTTTAAATAGTGCATTAAAACAAGGAAATTCGAAGACACTTTTCTATGTTAACTAACGGCACGGTATCGGACCTTAATATTGACCTATAATTTTTAAATTGGACCACGTATTATAATACAGGTTATTGTGTACCCTACCACAGGAAATAATTATAGGTCAATTAGGGGGTACACAGCGTGACCCTAAAGTTTACTATGTATGCCTATGCGAAATAAAGTGTTCTGAGAAGCTTAAAATGAGGAAATAAGCGTTCTAAAATGCTTTAAAAATTCAAAGACATTTTTCTATGTTATCTAACGACACGGTATCGGACCTTAATATTGACCTATAATTTTTAAATTGGACCACGTATTGTATTACCGGGTAATAGTGTACCCTACCACAGGAAATAATTATAGGTCATTTAGGGGGTACACAGCGTGACCCTAAATTTTACTGTATGCCTATGCGAAATAGAGTGTTCTGAGAAGCTTAAAATGAAGAAATAAGCGTTCTAAAATGCTTTAAAATTCAAAGACATCTTTCAATTGTTAACTAATGCAAGGCGCAATATCAGACCTTAATATTGACCCATAATATTTAAATTGGACCAGGTATTATATTACAGGGTAATAGTGTACCTACAGCAGGAAATAATTATAGGTCATCTAGGGGATACACAGCGTAACCCTAAAGTTTACTATGTATTCCTATGCAAAATAAAGTGTTCTGAGAAGCTTAAAATGAGGAAATAAGCGTTCTAAAATGCTTAAAAATTCGAAGACACTTTTCTATGTTAACTAACGGCACGGTATCGGACCTTAATATTGACCTATAATTTTTAAATTGGACCACGTATTATATTACAGGGTAATAGTGTACCCTACCACAGGAAATAATTATAGGTCATTTAGGGGGTACACAGCCGTGACCCTAAATTTTACTATGTGATGCCTATGCGAAATAAAATGTTCTGAGAAGCTAAAATGAGGAAATAAGCGTTTTAAAATGCTTTAAAAATTCAAAGACATTTTTCTATGTTATCTAACGACACGGTATCGGACCTTAATATTGACCTATAATTTTAAATTGGACCACGTATTGTATTACAGGGTAATAGTGTACCCTACCACAGGAAATAATTATAGGTCATTTAGGGGGTACACAGCGTGACCCTAAATTTTTACTGTATGCCTATGCGAAATAGAGTGTTCTGAGAAGCTTAAAATGAAGAAATAAGCGTTCTAAAATGCTTTAAAAATTCAAAGACATCTTTCAATGGTTAACTAACGCAAGGCGCAATATCAGACCTTAATATTGACCCATAATATTTAAATTGGACCATGTATTATATTACAGGGTAATAGTGTACCCTTCCACAAGAAATATTTATAGGTCAATTATGGGGTACACTATGTATATTTTAAATAGTGCATTAAAACAAGGAAATTCGAAGACACTTTTCTATGTTAACTAACGGCACGGTATCGGACCTTAATATTGACCTATAATTTTTAAATTGGACCACGTATTATAATACAGGGTTATTGTGTACCCTACCACAGGAAATAATTATAGGTCAATTAGGGGGTACACAGCGTGACCCTAAAGTTTACTATGTATGCCTATGCGAAATAAAGTGTTCTGAGAAGCTTAAAATGAGGAAATAAGCGTTCTAAAATGCTTTAAAAATTCAAAGACATTTTTCTATGTTATCTAACGACACGGTATCGGACCTTAATATTGACCTATAATTTTTAAATTGGACCACGTATTGTATTACCGGGTAATAGTGTACCCTACCACAGGAAATAATTATAGGTCATTTAGGGGGTACACAGCGTGACCCTAAATTTTACTGTATGCCTATGCGAAATAGAGTGTTCTGAGAAGCTTAAAATGAAGAAATAAGCGTTCTAAAATCGCTTTAAAAATTCAAAGACATCTTTCAATGGTTAACTAACGCAAGGCGCAATATCAGACCTTAATATTGACCCATAATATTTAAATTGGACCAGGTATTATATTACAGGGTAATAGTGTACCCTACACAGGAAATAATTATAGGTCAATTAGGGGGTACACAGCGGGACCCTAAAGTTTACTATGTATGCCTATGCGAAATAAAGTGTTCTGAGAAGCTTAAAATGAGGAAATAAGCGTTCTAAAATGCTTTAAAAATTCGAAGACACTTTTCTATGTTAACTAACGGCACGGTATCGGACCTTAATATTGACTATAATTTTAAATTGGACCACGTATTATATTACAGGGTAATAGTGTACCCTACCACAGGAAATAATTATAGGTCATTTAGGGGGTACACAGCGTGACCCTAAATTTTACTATGTATGCCTATGCGAAATAAATGTTCTGAGAAGCTAAAAATGAGGAAATAAGCGTTTTAAATGCTTTAAAAATTCAAAGACATTTTTCTATGTTATCTAACGACACGGTATCGGACCTTAATATTGACCTATAATTTTAAATTGGACCACGTATTGTATTACAGGGTAATAGTGTACCTACCACAGGAAATAATTATAGGTCAATTAGGGGGTACACAGCGTGACCCTAAAGTTTTACTATGTATGCCTATGCGAAATAAAGTGTTCTGAGAAGCTTAAAATGAGGAAATAAGCGTTCTAAAAATGCTTTAAAAATTCGAAGACACTTTTCTATGTTAACTAACGGCACGGTATCGGACCTTAATATTGACCTATAATTTTTAAATTGGACCACGTATTATATTACAGGGTAATAGTGTACCCTACCACAGGAAATAATTGCAGGTCATTTAGGGGGTACACAGCGTGACCCTAAATTTTACTATGTATGCCTATGCGAAATAAAATGTTCTGAGAAGCTTAAAATGAGGAAATAAGCGTTCTAAAATGCTTTAAAAATTCAAAGACATTTTTCTATGTTATCTAACGACACGGTATCGGACCTTAATATTGACCTATAATTTTTAAATTGGACCACGTATTGTATTACAGGGTAATAGTGTACCCTTCCACAAGAAATATTTATAGGTCAATTAGGGGGTACACTATGTATATTTTAAATAGTGCATTAAAACAAGGAAATTCGAAGACACTTTTCTATGTTAACTAACGGCACGGTATCGGACCTTAATATTGACCTATAATTTTTAAATTGGACCACGTATTATAATACAGGGTTATTGTGTACCCTACCACAGGAAATAATTATAGGTCAATTAGGGGGTACACAGCGTGACCCTAAAGTTTACTATGTATGCCTATGCGAAATAAAGTGTTCTGAGAAGCTTAAAATGAGGAAATAAGCGTTCTAAAATGCTTTAAAAATTCAAAGACATTTTTCTATGTTATCTAACGACACGGTATCGGACCTTAATATTGACCTATAATTTTTAAATTGGACCACGTATTGTATTACCGGGTAATAGTGTACCCTACCACAGGAAATAATTATAGGTCATTTAGGGGGTACACAGCGTGACCCTAAATTTTACTGTATGCCTATGCGAAATAGAGTGTTCTGAGAAGCTTAAAATGAAGAAATAAGCGTTCTAAAATGCTTTAAAAATTCAAAGACATCTTTCAATTGTTAACTAATGCAAGGCGCAATATCAGACCTTAATATTGACCCATAATATTTAAATTGGACCAGGTATTATATTACAGGGTAATAGTGTACCCTACAGCAGGAAATAATTATAGGTCATCTAGGGGATACACAGCGTAACCCTAAAGTTTACTATGTATTCCTATGCAAAATAAAGTGTTCTGAGAAGCTTAAAATGAGGAAATAAGCGTTCTAAAATGCTTTAAAAATTCGAAGACACTTTTCTATGTTAACTAACGGCACGGTATCGGACCTTAATATTGACCTATAATTTTTAAATTGGACCACGTATTATATTACAGGGTAATAGTGTACCCTACCACAGGAAATAATTATAGGTCATTTAGGGGGTACACAGCGTGACCCTAAATTTTACTATGTATGCCTATGCGAAATAAAATGTTCTGAGAAGCTAAAAATGAGGAAATAAGCGTTTTAAAATGCTTTAAAAATTCAAAGACATTTTTCTATGTTATCTAACGACACGGTATCGGACCTTAATATTGACCTATAATTTTTAAATTGGACCACGTATTGTATTACAGGGTAATAGTGTACCCTACCACAGGAAATAATTATAGGTCATTTAGGGGGTACACAGCGTGACCCTAAATTTTACTGTATGCCTATGCGAAATAGAGTGTTCTGAGAAGCTTAAAATGAAGAAATAAGCGTTCTAAAATGCTTTAAAAATTCAAAGACATCTTTCAATGGTTAACTAACGCAAGGCGCAATATCAGACCTTAATATTGACCCATAATATTTAAATTGGACCATGTATTATATTACAGGGTAATAGTGTACCCTTCCACAAGAAATATTTATAGGTCAATTATGGGGTACACTATGTATATTTTAAATAGTGCATTAAAACAAGGAAATTCGAAGACACTTTTCTATGTTAACTAACGGCACGGTATCGGACCTTAATATTGACCTATAATTTTTAAATTGGACCACGTATTATAATACAGGGTTATTGTGTACCCTACCACAGGAAATAATTATAGGTCATTTAGGGGGTACACAGCGTGACCCTAAATTTTACTGTATGCCTATGCGAAATAGAGTGTTCTGAGAAGCTTAAAATGAAGAAATAAGCGTTCTAAAATGCTTTAAAAATTCAAAGACATCTTTCAATTGTTAACTAACGCAAGGCGCAATATCAGACCTTAATATTGACCCATAATATTTAAATTGGACCAGGTATTATATTACAGGGTAATAGTGTACCCTACAGCAGGAAATAATTATAGGTCATCTAGGGGATACACAGCGTAACCCTAAAGTTTACTATGTATTCCTATGCAAAATAAAGTGTTCTGAGAAGCTTAAAATGAGGAAATAAGCGTTCTAAAATGCTTTAAAAATTCGAAGACACTTTTATATGTTAACTAACGGCACGGTATCGGACCTTAATATTGACCTATAATTTTTAAATTGGACCACGTATTATATTACAGGGTAATAGTATACCCTACAGCAGGAAATAATTATAGGTCAAATAGGGGGTACACAGCGTGACCCTAAAGTTTACTATGTATTCCTATGCAAAATAAAGTGTTCTGAGAAGCTTAAAATGAGGAAATAAGCGTTCTAAAATGCTTTAAAAATTCAAAGACATCTTTCAATGGTTAACTAACGCAAGGCGCAATATCAGACCTTAATATTGACCCATAATATTTAAATTGGACCAGGTATTATATTACAGGGTAATAGTGTACCCTACCACAGGAAATAATTATAGGTCAATTAGGGGGTACACAGCGGGACCCTAAAGTTTACTATGTATGCCTATGCGAAATAAAGTGTTCTGAGAAGCTTAAAATGAGGAAATAAGCGTTCTAAAATGCTTTAAAAATTCGAAGACACTTTTCTATGTTAACTAACGGCACGGTATCGGACCTTAATATTGACCTATAATTTTTAAATTGGACCACGTATTATATTACAGGGTAATAGTGTACCCTACCACAGGAAATAATTATAGGTCATTTAGGGGGTACACAGCGTGACCCTAAATTTTACTATGTATGCCTATGCGAAATAAAATGTTCTGAGAAGCTAAAAATGAGGAAATAAGCGTTTTAAAATGCTTTAAAAATTCAAAGACATTTTTCTATGTTATCTAACGACACGGTATCGGACCTTAATATTGACCTATAATTTTTAAATTGGACCACGTATTGTATTACAGGGTAATAGTGTACCCTACCACAGGAAATAATTATAGGTCATTTAGGGGGTACACAGCGTGACCCTAAATTTTACTGTATGCCTATGCGAAATAGAGTGTTCTGAGAAGCTTAAAATGAAGAAATAAGCGTTCTAAAATGCTTTAAAAATTCAAAGACATCTTTCAATGGTTAACTAACGCAAGGCGCAATATCAGACCTTAATATTGACCCATAATATTTAAATTGGACCAGGTATTATATTACAGGGTAATAGTGTACCCTACAGCAGGAAATAATTATAGGTCAATTAGGGGGTACACAGCGTGACCCTAAAGTTTACTATGTATTCCTATGCAAAATAAAGTGTTCTGAGAAGCTTAAAATGAGGAAATAAGCGTTCTAAAATGCTTTAAAAATTCAAAGACATCTTTCAATGGTTAACTAACGCAAGGCGCAATATCAGACCTTAATATTGACCCATAATATTTAAATTGGACCAGGTATTATATTACAGGGTAATAGTGTACCCTACCACAGGAAATAATTATAGGTCAATTAGGGGGTACACAGCGGGACCCTAAAGTTTACTATGTATGCCTATGCGAAATAAAGTGTTCTGAGAAGCTTAAAATGAGGAAATAAGCGTTCTAAAATGCTTTAAAAATTCGAAGACACTTTTCTATGTTAACTAACGGCACGGTATCGGACCTTAATATTGACCTATAATTTTTAAATTGGACCACGTATTATATTACAGGGTAATAGTGTACCCTACCACAGGAAATAGTTATAGGTCATTTAGGGGGTACACAGCGTGACCCTAAATTTTACTATGTATGCCTATGCGAAATAAAATGTTCTGAGAAGCTAAAAATGAGGAAATAAGCGTTTTAAAATGCTTTAAAAATTCAAAGACATTTTTCTATGTTATCTAACGACACGGTATCGGACCTTAATATTGACCTATAATTTTTAAATTGGACCACGTATTGTATTACAGGGTAATAGTGTACCCTACCACAGGAAATAATTATAGGTCATTTAGGGGGTACACAGCGTGACCCTAAATTTTACTGTATGCCTATGCGAAATAGAGTGTTCTGAGAAGCTTAAAATGAAGAAATAAGCGTTCTAAAATGCTTTAAAAATTCAAAGATATCTTTCAATGGTTAACTAACGCAAGGCGCAATATCAGACCTTAATATTGACCCATAATATTTAAATTGGACCAGGTATTATATTACAGGGTAATAGTGTACCCTACAGCAGGAAATAATTATAGGTCAATTAGGGGATACACAGCGTAACCCTAAAGTTTACTATGTATTCCTATGCAAAATAAAGTGTTCTGAGAAGCTTAAAATGAGGAAATAAGCGTTCTAAAATGCTTTAAAAATTCGAAGACACCTTCATATGTTAACTAACGGCACGGTATCGGACCTTAATATTGACCTATAATTTTTAAATTGGACCACGTATTATATTACAGGGTAATAGTGTACCCTACAGCAGGAAATAATTATAGGTCAAATAGGGGGTACACAGCGTGACCCTAAAGTTTACTATGTATTCCTATGCAAAATAAAGTGTTCTGAGAAGCTTAAAATGAGGAAATAAGCGTTCTAAAATGCTTTAAAAATTCAAAGACATCTTTCAATGGTTAACTAACGCAAGGCGCAATATCAGACCTTAATATTGACCCATAATATTTAAATTGGACCAGGTATTATATTACAGGGTAATAGTGTACCCTACCACAGGAAATAATTATAGGTCAATTAGGGGGTACACAGCGTGACCCTAAAGTTTACTATGTATGCCTATGCGAAATAAAGTGTTCTGAGAAGCTTAAAATGAGGAAATAAGCGTTCTAAAATGCTTTAAAAATTCGAAGACACTTTTCTATGTTAACTAACGGCACGGTATCGGACCTTAATTTTGACCTATAATTTTTAAATTGGACCACGTATTATATTACAGGGTAATAGTGTACCCTACCACAGGAAATAATTATAGGTCATTTAGGGGGTACACAGCGTGACCCTAAATTTTACTATGTATGCCTATGCGAAATAAAATGTTCTGAGAAGCTTAAAATGAGGAAATAAGCGTTCTAAAATGCTTTAAAAATTCAAAGACATTTTTCTATGTTATCTAACGACACGGTATCGGACCTTAATATTGACCTATAATTTTTAAATTGGACCACGTATTGTATTACAGGGTAATAGTGTACCCTACCACAGGAAATAATTATATGTCAATCAGGGGGTACACAGCGTGACCCTAAAGTTTACTATGTATGCCTATGCGAAATAGAGTGTTCTGAGAAGCTTAAAATGAAGAAATAAGCGTTCTAAAATGCTTTAAAAATTCAAAGACATCTTTCAATGGTTAACTAACGCAAGGCGCAATATCAGACCTTAATACTGACCCATAATATTTAAATTGGACCAGGTATTATATTACAGGGTAATAGTGTACCCTTCCACAAGAAATATTTATAGGTCAATTAGGGGGTACACTATGTATATTTTAAATAGTGCATTAAAACAAGGAAATTCGAAGACACTTTTCTATGTTAACTAACGGCACGGTATCGGACCTTAATATTGACCTATAATTTTTAAATTGGACCACGTATTATATTACAGGGTAATAGTGTACCCTACCACAGGAAATAATTATATGTCAATCAGGGGGTACACAGCGTGACCCTAAAGTTTACTATGTATGCCTATGCGAAATAGAGTGTTCTGAGAAGCTTAAAATGAAGAAATAAGCGTTCTAAAATGCTTTAAAAATTCAAAGACATCTTTCAATGGTTAACTAACGCAAGGCGCAATATCAGACCTTAATATTGACCCATAATATTTAAATTGGACCAGGTATTATATTACAGGGTAATAGTGTACCCTTCCACAAGAAATATTTATAGGTCAATTAGGGGGTACACTATGTATATTTTAAATAGTGCATTAAAACAAGGAAATTCGAAGACACTTTTCTATGTTAACTAACGGCACGGTATCGGACCTTAATATTGACCTATAATTATTAAATTGGACCACGTATTATAATACAGGGTTATAGTGTACCCTACCACAGGAAATAATTATAGGTCAATTAGGGGGTACGCAGCGTGACCCTAAAGTTTACTATGTATGCCTATGCGAAATAAAGTGTTCTGAGAAGCTTAAAATGAGGAAATAAGCGTTCTAAAATGCTTTAAAAATTCAAAGACATTTTTCTATGTTATCTAACGACACGGTATCGGACCTTAATATTGACCTATAATTTTTAAATTGGACCACGTATTGTATTACCGGGTAATAGTGTACCCTACCACAGGAAATAATTATAGGTCATTTAGGGGGTACACAGCGTGACCCTAAATTTTACTGTATGCCTATGCGAAATAGAGTGTTCTGAGAAGCTTAAAATGAAGAAATAAGCGTTCTAAAATGCTTTAAAAATTCAAAGACATCTTTCAATTGTTAACTAACGCAAGGCGCAATATCAGACCTTAATATTGACCCATAATATTTAAATTGGACCAGGTATTATATTACAGGGTAATAGTGTACCCTACAGCAGGAAATAATTATAGGTCAATTAGGGGATACACAGCGTAACCCTAAAGTTTACTATGTATTCCTATGCAAAATAAAGTGTTCTGAGAAGCTTAAAATGAGGAAATAAGCGTTCTAAAATGCTTTAAAAATTCGAAGACACTTTTATATGTTAACTAACGGCACGGTATCGGACCTTAATATTGACCTATAATTTTTAAATTGGACCACGTATTATATTACAGGGTAATAGTGTACCCTACAGCAGGAAATAATTATAGGTCAAATAGGGGGTACACAGCGTGACCCTAAAGTTCACTATGTATTCCTATGCAAAATAAAGTGTTCTGAGAAGCTTAAAATGAGGAAATAAGCGTTCTAAAATGCTTTAAAAATTCAAAGACATCTTTCAATGGTTAACTAACGCAAGGCGCAATATCAGACCTTAATATTGACCCATAATATTTAAATTGGACCAGGTATTATATTACAGGGTAATAGTGTACCCTACCACAGGAAATAATTATAGGTCAATTAGGGGGTACACAGCGTGACCCTAAAGTTTACTATGTATGTCTATGCGAAATAAAGTGTTCTGAGAAGCTTAAAATGAGGAAATAAGCGTTCTAAAATGCTTTAAAAATTCGAAGACACTTTTCTATGTTAACTAACGGCACGGTATCGGACCTTAATATTGACCTATAATTTTTAAATTGGACCACGTATTATATTACAGGGTAATAGTGTACCCTACCACAGGAAATAATTATAGGTCATTTAGGGGGTACACAGCGTGACCCTAAATTTTACTATGTATGCCTATGCGAAATAAAATGTTCTGAGAAGCTAAAAATGAGGAAATAAGCGTTTTAAAATGCTTTAAAAATTCAAAGACATTTTTCTATGTTATCTAACGACACGGTATCGGACCTTAATATTGACCTATAATTTTTAAATTGGACCACGTATTGTATTACAGGGTAATAGTGTACCCTACCACAGGAAATAATTATAGGTCATTTATGGGGTACACAGCGTGACCCTAAATTTTACTGTATGCCTATGCGAAATAGAGTGTTCTGAGAAGCTTAAAATGAAGAAATAAGCGTTCTAAAATGCTTTAAAAATTCAAAGACATCTTTCAATGGTTAACTAACGCAAGGCGCAATATCAGACCTTAATATTGACCCATAATATTTAAATTGGACCAGGTATTATATTACAGGGTAATAGTGTACCCTACAGCAGGAAATAATTATAGGTCAATTAGGGGATACACAGCGTAACCCTAAAGTTTACTATGTATTCCTATGCAAAATAAAGTGTTCTGAGAAGCTTAAAATGAGGAAATAAGCGTTCTAAAATGCTTTAAAAATTCGAAGACACCTTCATATGTTAACTAACGGCACGGTATCGGACCTTAATATTGACCTATAATTTTTAAATTGGACCACGTATTATATTACAGGGTAATAGTGTACCCTACAGCAGGAAATAATTATAGGTCAAATAGGGGGTACACAGCGTGACCCTAAAGTTTACTATGTATTCCTATGCAAAATAAAGTGTTCTGAGAAGCTTAAAATGAGGAAATAAGCGTTCTAAAATGCTTTAAAAATTCAAAGACATCTTTCAATGGTTAACTAACGCAAGGCGCAATATCAGACCTTAATATTGACCCATAATATTTAAATTGGACCAGGTATTATATTACAGGGTAATAGTGTACACTACCACAGGAAATAATTATAGGTCAATTAGGGGGTACACAGCGTGACCCTAAAGTTTACTATGTATGCCTATGCGAAATAAAGTGTTCTGAGAAGCTTAAAATGAGGAAATAAGCGTTCTAAAATGCTTTAAAATTCGAAGACACTTTTCTATGTTAACTAACGGCACGGTATCGGACCTTAATTTTGACCTATAATTTTTTAATTGGACCACGTATTATATTACAGGGTAATAGTGTACCCTACCACAGGAAATAATTATAGGTCATTTAGGGGGTACACAGCGTGACCCTAAATTTTACTATGTATGCCTATGCGAAATAAAATGTTCTGAGAAGCTTAAAATGAGGAAATAAGCGTTCTAAAATGCTTTAAAAATTCAAAGACATTTTTCTATGTTATCTAACGACACGGTATCGGACCTTAATATTGACCTATAATTTTTAAATTGGACCACGTATTGTATTACAGGGTAATAGTGTACCCTACCACAGGAAATAATTATATGTCAATCAGGGGGTACACAGCGTGACCCTAAAGTTTACTATGTATGCCTATGCGAAATAGAGTGTTCTGAGAAGCTTAAAATGAAGAAATAAGCGTTCTAAAATGCTTTAAAAATTCAAAGACATCTTTCAATGGTTAACTAACGCAAGGCGCAATATCAGACCTTAATATTGACCCATAATATTTAAATTGGACCAGGTATTATATTACAGGGTAATAGTGTACCCTTCCACAAGAAATATTTATAGGTCAATTAGGGGGTACACTATGTATATTTTAAATAGTGCATTAAAACAAGGAAATTCGAAGACACTTTTCTATGTTAACTAACGGCACGGTATCGGACCTTAATATTGACCTATAATTTTTAAATTGGACCACGTATTATATTACAGGGTAATAGTGTACCCTACCACAGGAAATAATTATATGTCAATCAGGGGGTACACAGCGTGACCCTAAAGTTTACTATGTATGCCTATGCGAAATAGAGTGTTCTGAGAAGCTTAAAATGAAGAAATAAGCGTTCTAAAATGCTTTAAAAATTCAAAGACATCTTTCAATGGTTAACTAACGCAAGGCGCAATATCAGACCTTAATATTGACCCATAATATTTAAATTGGACCAGGTATTATATTACAGGGTAATAGTGTACCCTTCCACAAGAAATATTTATAGGTCAATTAGGGGGTACACTATGTATATTTTAAATAGTGCATTAAAACAAGGAAATTCGAAGACACTTTTCTATGTTAACTAACGGCACGGTATCGGACCTTAATATTGACCTATAATTTTTAAATTGGACCACGTATTATAATACAGGGTTATAGTGTACCCTACCACAGGAAATAATTATAGGTCAATTAGGGGGTACGCAGCGTGACCCTAAAGTTTACTATGTATGCCTATGCGAAATAAAGTGTTCTGAGAAGCTTAAAATGAGGAAATAAGCGTTCTAAAATGCTTTAAAAATTCAAAGACATTTTTCTATGTTATCTAACGACACGGTATCGGACCTTAATATTGACCTATAATTTTTAAATTGGACCACGTATTGTATTACCGGGTAATAGTGTACCCTACCACAGGAAAAAATTATAGGTCATTTAGGGGGTACACAGCGTGACCCTAAATTTTACTGTATGCCTATGCGAAATAGAGTGTTCTGAGAAGCTTAAAATGAAGAAATAAGCGTTCTAAAATGCTTTAAAAATTCAAAGACATCTTTCAATTGTTAACTAACGCAAGGCGCAATATCAGACCTTAATATTGACCCATAATATTTAAATTGGACCAGGTATTATATTACAGGGTAATAGTGTACCCTACAGCAGGAAATAATTATAGGTCAATTAGGGGATACACAGCGTAACCCTAAAGTTTACTATGTATTCCTATGCAAAATAAAGTGTTCTGAGAAGCTTAAAATGAGGAAATAAGCGTTCTAAAATGCTTTAAAAATTCGAAGACACTTTTATATGTTAACTAACGGCACGGTATCGGACCTTAATATTGACCTATAATTTTTAAATTGGACCACGTATTATATTACAGGGTAATAGTGTACCCTACAGCAGGAAATAATTATAGGTCAAATAGGGGGTACACAGCGTGACCCTAAAGTTCACTATGTATTCCTATGCAAAATAAAGTGTTCTGAGAAGCTTAAAATGAGGAAATAAGCGTTCTAAAATGCTTTAAAAATTCAAAGACATCTTTCAATGGTTAACTAACGCAAGGCGCAATATCAGACCTTAATATTGACCCATAATATTTAAATTGGACCAGGTATTATATTACAGGGTAATAGTGTACCCTACCACAGGAAATAATTATAGGTCAATTAGGGGGTACACAGCGTGACCCTAAAGTTTACTATGTATGCCTATGCGAAATAAAGTGTTCTGAGAAGCTTAAAATGAGGAAATAAGCGTTCTAAAATGCTTTAAAAATTCGAAGACACTTTTCTATGTTAACTAACGGCACGGTATCGGACCTTAATATTGACCTATAATTTTTAAATTGGACCACGTATTATATTACAGGGTAATAGTGTACCCTACCACAGGAAATAATTATAGGTCATTTAGGGGGTACACAGCGTGACCCTAAATTTTACTATGTATGCCTATGCGAAATAAAATGTTCTGAGAAGCTTAAAATGAGGAAATAAGCGTTTTAAAATGCTTTAAAAATTCAAAGACATTTTTCTATGTTATCTAACGACACGGTATCGGACCTTAATATTGACCTATAATTTTTAAATTGGACCACGTATTGTATTACAGGGTAATAGTGTACCCTACCACAGGAAATAATTATAGGTCATTTAGGGGGTACACAGCGTGACCCTAAATTTTACTGTATGCCTATGCGAAATAGAGTGTTCTGAGAAGCTTAAAATGAGGAAATAAGCGTTTTAAAATGCTTTAAAAATTCAAAGACATTTTTCTATGTTATCTAACGACACGGTATCGGACCTTAATATTGACCTATAATTTTTAAATTGGACCACGTATTGTATTACAGGGTAATAGTGTACCCTACCACAGGAAATAATTATAGGTCATTTAGGGGGTACACAGCGTGACCCTAAATTTTACTGTATGCCTATGCGAAATAGAGTGTTCTGAGAAGCTTAAAATGAAGAAATAAGCGTTCTAAAATGCTTTAAAAATTCAAAGACATCTTTCAATGGTTAACTAACGCAAGGCGCAATATCAGACCTTAATATTGACCCATAATATTTAAATTGGACCAGGTATTATATTACAGGGTAATAGTGTACCCTACAGCAGGAAATAATTATAGGTCAATTAGGGGATACACAGCGTAACCCTAAAGTTTACTATGTATTCCTATGCAAAATAAAGTGTTCTGAGAAGCTTAAAATGAGGAAATAAGCGTTCTAAAATGCTTTAAAAATTCGAAGACACTTTTATATGTTAACTAACGGCACGGTATCGGACCTTAATATTGACCTATAATTTTTAAATTGGACCACGTATTATATTACAGGGTTATAGTGTACCCTACCACAGGAAATAATTATATGTCAATCAGGGGGTACACAGCGTGACCCTAAAGTTTACTATGTATGCCTATGCGAAATAGAGTGTTCTGAGAAGCTTAAAATGAAGAAATAAGCGTTCTAAAATGCTTTAAAAATTCAAAGACATCTTTCAATGGTTAACTAACGCAAGGCGCAATATCAGACCTTAATATTGACCCATAATATTTAAATTGGACCAGGTATTATATTACAGGGTAATAGTGTACCCTTCCACAAGAAATATTTATAGGTCAATTAGGGGGTACACTATGTATATTTTAAATAGTGCATTAAAACAAGGAAATTCGAAGACACTTTTCTATGTTAACTAACGGCACGGTATCGGACCTTAATATTGACCTATAATTTTTAAATTGGACCACGTATTATAATACAGGGTTATAGTGTACCCTACCACAGGAAATAATTATAGGTCAATTAGGGGGTACACAGCGTGACCCTAAAGTTTACTATGTATGCCTATGCGAAATAAAGTGTTCTGAGAAGCTTAAAATGAGGAAATAAGCGTTCTAAAATGCTTTAAAAATTCAAAGACATTTTTCTATGTTATCTAACGACACGGTATCGGACCTTAATATTGACCTATAATTTTTAAATTGGACCACGTATTGTATTACCGGGTAATAGTGTACCCTACCACAGGAAATAATTATAGGTCATTTAGGGGGTACACAGCGTGACCCTAAATTTTACTGTATGCCTATGCGAAATAGAGTGTTCTGAGAAGCTTAAAATGAAGAAATAAGCGTTCTAAAATGCTTTAAAAATTCAAAGACATCTTTCAATTGTTAACTAACGCAAGGCGCAATATCAGACCTTAATATTGACCCATAATATTTAAATTGGACCAGGTATTATATTACAGGGTAATAGTGTACCCTACAGCAGGAAATAATTATAGGTCAATTAGGGGATACACAGCGTAACCCTAAAGTTTACTATGTATTCCTATGCAAAATAACGTGTTCTGAGAAGCTTAAAATGAGGAAATAAGCGTTCTAAAATGCTTTAAAAATTCGAAGACACTTTTATATGTTAACTAACGGCACGGTATCGGACCTTAATATTGACCTATAATTTTTAAATTGGACCACGTATTATATTACAGGGTAATAGTGTACCCTACAGCAGGAAATAATTATAGGTCAAATAGGGGGTACACAGCGTGACCCTAAAGTTCACTATGTATTCCTATGCAAAATAAAGTGTTCTGAGAAGCTTAAAATGAGGAAATAAGCGTTCTAAAATGCTTTAAAAATTCAAAGACATCTTTCAATGGTTAACTAACGCAAGGCGCAATATCAGACCTTAATATTGACCCATAATATTTAAATTGGACCAGGTATTATATTACAGGGTAATAGTGTACCCTACCACAGGAAATAATTATAGGTCAATTAGGGGGTACACAGCGTGACCCTAAAGTTTACTATGTATGCCTATGCGAAATAAAGTGTTCTGAGAAGCTTAAAATGAGGAAATAAGCGTTCTAAAATGCTTTAAAAATTCGAAGACACTTTTCTATGTTAACTAACGGCACGGTATCGGACCTTAATATTGACCTATAATTTTTAAATTGGACCACGTATTATATTACAGGGTAATAGTGTACCCTACCACAGGAAATAATTATAGGTCATTTAGGGGGTACACAGCGTGACCCTAAATTTTACTATGTATGCCTATGCGAAATAAAATGTTCTGAGAAGCTTAAAATGAGGAAATAAGCGTTTTAAAATGCTTTAAAAATTCAAAGACATTTTTCTATGTTATCTAACGACACGGTATCGGACCTTAATATTGACCTATAATTTTTAAATTGGACCACGTATTGTATTACAGGGTAATAGTGTACCCTACCACAGGAAATAATTATAGGTCATTTAGGGGGTACACAGCGTGACCCTAAATTTTACTGTATGCCTATGCGAAATAGAGTGTTCTGAGAAGCTTAAAATGAGGAAATAAGCGTTTTAAAATGCTTTAAAAATTCAAAGACATTTTTCTATGGTTAACTAACGCAAGGCGCAATATCAGACCTTAATATTGACCCATAATATTTAAATTGGACCAGGTATTATATTACAGGGTAATAGTGTACCCTACCACAGGAAATAATTATAGGTCAATTAGGGGGTACACAGCGTGACCCTAAAGTTTACTATGTATGCCTATGCGAAATAAAGTGTTCTGAGAAGCTTAAAATGAGGAAATAAGCGTTTTAAAATGCTTTAAAAATTCAAAGACATTTTTCTATGTTATCTAACGACACGGTATCGGACCTTAATATTGACCTATAATTTTTAAATTGGACCACGTATTGTATTACAGGGTAATAGTGTACCCTACCACAGGAAATAATTATAGGTCATTTAGGGGGTACACAGCGTGACCCTAAATTTTACTGTATGCCTATGCGAAATAGAGTGTTCTGAGAAGCTTAAAATGAAGAAATAAGCGTTCTAAAATGCTTTAAAAATTCAAAGACATCTTTCAATGGTTAACTAACGCAAGGCGCAATATCAGACCTTAATATTGACCCATAATATTTAAATTGGACCAGGTATTATATTACAGGGTAATAGTGTACCCTACAGCAGGAAATAATTATAGGTCAATTAGGGGATACACAGCGTAACCCTAAAGTTTACTATGTATTCCTATGCAAAATAAAGTGTTCTGAGAAGCTTAAAATGAGGAAATAAGCGTTCTAAAATGCTTTAAAAATTCGAAGACACTTTTATATGTTAACTAACGGCACGGTATCGGACCTTAATATTGACCTATAATTTTTAAATTGGACCACGTATTATATTACAGGGTTATAGTGTACCCTACCACAGGAAATAATTATATGTCAATCAGGGGGTACACAGCGTGACCCTAAAGTTTACTATGTATGCCTATGCGAAATAGAGTGTTCTGAGAAGCTTAAAATGAAGAAATAAGCGTTCTAAAATGCTTTAAAAATTCAAAGACATCTTTCAATGGTTAACTAACGCAAGGCGCAATATCAGACCTTAATATTGACCCATAATATTTAAATTGGACCAGGTATTATATTACAGGGTAATAGTGTACCCTTCCACAAGAAATATTTATAGGTCAATTAGGGGGTACACTATGTATATTTTAAATAGTGCATTAAAACAAGGAAATTCGAAGACACTTTTCTATGTTAACTAACGGCACGGTATCGGACCTTAATATTGACCTATAATTTTTAAATTGGACCACGTATTATAATACAGGGTTATAGTGTACCCTACCACAGGAAATAATTATAGGTCAATTAGGGGGTACACAGCGTGACCCTAAAGTTTACTATGTATGCCTATGCGAAATAAAGTGTTCTGAGAAGCTTAAAATGAGGAAATAAGCGTTCTAAAATGCTTTAAAAATTCAAAGACATTTTTCTATGTTATCTAACGACACGGTATCGGACCTTAATATTGACCTATAATTTTTAAATTGGACCACGTATTGTATTACCGGGTAATAGTGTACCCTACCACAGGAAATAATTATAGGTCATTTAGGGGGTACACAGCGTGACCCTAAATTTTACTGTATGCCTATGCGAAATAGAGTGTTCTGAGAAGCTTAAAATGAAGAAATAAGCGTTCTAAAATGCTTTAAAAATTCAAAGACATCTTTCAATTGTTAACTAACGCAAGGCGCAATATCAGACCTTAATATTGACCCATAATATTTAAATTGGACCAGGTATTATATTACAGGGTAATAGTGTACCCTACAGCAGGAAATAATTATAGGTCAATTAGGGGATACACAGCGTAACCCTAAAGTTTACTATGTATTCCTATGCAAAATAACGTGTTCTGAGAAGCTTAAAATGAGGAAATAAGCGTTCTAAAATGCTTTAAAAATTCGAAGACACTTTTATATGTTAACTAACGGCACGGTATCGGACCTTAATATTGACCTATAATTTTTAAATTGGACCACGTATTATATTACAGGGTAATAGTGTACCCTACAGCAGGAAATAATTATAGGTCAAATAGGGGGTACACAGCGTGACCCTAAAGTTCACTATGTATTCCTATGCAAAATAAAGTGTTCTGAGAAGCTTAAAATGAGGAAATAAGCGTTCTAAAATGCTTTAAAAATTCAAAGACATCTTTCAATGGTTAACTAACGCAAGGCGCAATATCAGACCTTAATATTGACCCATAATATTTAAATTGGACCAGGTATTATATTACAGGGTAATAGTGTACCCTACCACAGGAAATAATTATAGGTCAATTAGGGGGTACACAGCGTGACCCTAAAGTTTACTATGTATGCCTATGCGAAATAAAGTGTTCTGAGAAGCTTAAAATGAGGAAATAAGCGTTCTAAAATGCTTTAAAAATTCGAAGACACTTTTCTATGTTAACTAACGGCACGGTATCGGACCTTAATATTGACCTATAATTTTTAAATTGGACCACGTATTATATTACAGGGTAATAGTGTACCCTACCACAGGAAATAATTATAGGTCATTTAGGGGGTACACAGCGTGACCCTAAATTTTACTATGTATGCCTATGCGAAATAAAATGTTCTGAGAAGCTTAAAATGAGGAAATAAGCGTTCTAAAATGCTTTAAAAATTCAAAGACATTTTTCTATGTTATCTAACGACACGGTATCGGACCTTAATATTGACCTATAATTTTTAATTGGACCACGTATTGTATTACAGGGTAATAGTGTACCCTACCACAGGAAATAATTATATGTCAATCAGGGGGTACACAGCGTGACCCTAAAGTTTACTATGTATGCCTATGCGAAATAGAGTGTTCTGAGAAGCTTAAAATGAAGAAATAAGCGTTCTAAAATGCTTTAAAAATTCAAAGACATCTTTCAATGGTTAACTAACGCAAGGCGCAATATCAGACCTTAATATTGACCCATAATATTTAAATTGGACCAGGTATTATATTACAGGGTAATAGTGTACCCTTCCACAAGAAATATTTATAGGTCAATTAGGGGGTACACTATGTATATTTTAAATAGTGCATTAAAACAAGGAAATTCGAAGACACTTTTCTATGTTAACTAACGGCACGGTATCGGACCTTAATATTGACCTATAATTTTTAAATTGGACCACGTATTATATTACAGGGTAATAGTGTACCCTAACACAGGAAATAATTATATGTCAATCAGGGGGTACACAGCGTGACCCTAAAGTTTACTATGTATGCCTATGCGAAATAGAGTGTTCTGAGAAGCTTAAAATGAAGAAATAAGCGTTCTAAAATGCTTTAAAAATTCAAAGACATCTTTCAATGGTTAACTAACGCAAGGCGCAATATCAGACCTTAATATTGACCCATAATATTTAAATTGGACCAGGTATTATATTACAGGGTAATAGTGTACCCTTCCACAAGAAATATTTATAGGTCAATTAGGGGGTTCACTATGTATATTTTAAATAGTGCATTAAAACAAGGAAATTCGAAGACACTTTTCTATGTTAACTAACGGCACGGTATCGGACCTTAATATTGACCTATAATTTTTAAATTGGACCACGTATTATAATACAGGGTTATAGTGTACCCTACCACAGGAAATAATTATAGGTCAATTAGGGGGTACGCAGCGTGACCCTAAAGTTTACTATGTATGCCTATGCGAAATAAAGTGTTCTGAGAAGCTTAAATGAGGAAATAAGCGTTCTAAAATGCTTTAAAAATTCAAAGACATTTTTCTATGTTATCTAACGACACGGTATCGGACCTTAATATTGACCTATAATTTTTAAATTGGACCACGTATTGTATTACCGGGTAATAGTGTACCCTACCACAGGAAATAATTATAGGTCATTTAGGGGGTACACAGCGTGACCCTAAATTTTACTGTATGCCTATGCGAAATAGAGTGTTCTGAGAAGCTTAAAATGAAGAAATAAGCGTTCTAAAATGCTTTAAAAATTCAAAGACATCTTTCAATTGTTAACTAACGCAAGGCGCAATATCAGACCTTAATATTGACCCATAATATTTAAATTGGACCAGGTATTATATTACAGGGTAATAGTGTACCCTACAGCAGGAAATAATTATAGGTCAATTAGGGGATACACAGCGTAACCCTAAAGTTTACTATGTATTCCTCTGCAAAATAAAGTGTTCTGAGAAGCTTAAAATGAGGAAATAAGCGTTCTAAAATGCTTTAAAAATTCGAAGACACTTTTATATGTTAACTAACGGCACGGTATCGGACCTTAATATTGACCTATAATTTTTAAATTGGACCACGTATTATATTACAGGGTAATAGTGTACCCTACAGCAGGAAATAATTATAGGTCAAATAGGGGGTACACAGCGGGACCCTAAAGTTCACTATGTATTCCTATGCAAAATAAAGTGTTCTGAGAAGCTTAAAATGAGGAAATAAGCGTTCTAAAATGCTTTAAAAATTCAAAGACATCTTTCAATGGTTAACTAACGCAAGGCGCAATATCAGACCTTAATATTGACCCATAATATTTAAATTGGACCAGGTATTATATTACAGGGTAATAGTGTACCCTACCACAGGAAATAATTATAGGTCAATTAGGGGGTACACAGCGTGACCCTAAAGTTTACTATGTATGCCTATGCGAAATAAAGTGTTCTGAGAAGCTTAAAATGAGGAAATAAGCGTTCTAAAATGCTTTAAAAATTCGAAGACACTTTTCTATGTTAACTAACGGCACGGTATCGGACCTTAATATTGACCTATAATTTTTAAATTGGACCACGTATTATATTACAGGGTAATAGTGTACCCTACCACAGGAAATAATTATAGGTCATTTAGGGGGTACACAGCGTGACCCTAAATTTTACTATGTATGCCTATGCGAAATAAAATGTTCTGAGAAGCTTAAAATGAGGAAATAAGCGTTTTAAAATGCTTTAAAAATTCAAAGACATTTTTCTATGTTATCTAACGACACGGTATCGGACCTTAATATTGACCTATAATTTTTAAATTGGACCACGTATTGTATTACAGGGTAATAGTGTACCCTACCACAGGAAATAATTATAGGTCATTTAGGGGGTACACAGCGTGACCCTAAATTTTACTGTATGCCTATGCGAAATAGAGTGTTCTGAGAAGCTTAAAATGAAGAAATAAGCGTTCTAAAATGCTTCAAAAATTCAAAGACATCTTTCAATGGTTAACTAACGCAAGGCGCAATATCAGACCTTAATATTGACCCATAATATTTAAATTGGACCAGGTATTATATTACAGGGTAATAGTGTACCCTACAGCAGGAAATAATTATAGGTCAATTAGGGGATACACAGCGTAACCCTAAAGTTTACTATGTATTCCTATGCAAAATAAAGTGTTCTGAGAAGCTTAAAATGAGGAAATAAGCGTTCTAAAATGCTTTAAAAATTCGAAGACACTTTTATATGTTAACTAACGGCACGGTATCGGACCTTAATATTGACCTATAATTTTTAAATTGGACCACGTATTATATTACAGGGTTATAGTGTACCCTACCACAGGAAATAATTATATGTCAATCAGGGGGAACACAGCGTGACCCTAAAGTTTACTATGTATGCCTATGCGAAATAGAGTGTTCTGAGAAGCTTAAAATGAAGAAATAAGCGTTCTAAAATGCTTTAAAAATTCAAAGACATCTTTCAATGGTTAACTAACGCAAGGCGCAATATCAGACCTTAATATTGACCCATAATATTTAAATTGGACCAGGTATTATATTACAGGGTAATAGTGTACCCTTCCACAAGAAATATTTATAGGTCAATTAGGGGGTACACTATGTATATTTTAAATAGTGCATTAAAACAAGGAAATTCGAAGACACTTTTCTATGTTAACTAACGCCACGGTATCGGACCTTAATATTGACCTATAATTTTTAAATTGGACCACGTATTATAATACAGGGTTATAGTGTACCCTACCACAGGAAATAATTATAGGTCAATTAGGGGGTACACAGCGTGACCCTAAAGTTTACTATGTATGCCTATGCGAAATAAAGTGTTCTGAGAAGCTTAAAATGAGGAAATAAGCGTTCTAAAATGCTTTAAAAATTCAAAGACATTTTTCTATGTTATCTAACGACACGGTATCGGACCTTAATATTGACCTATAATTTTTAAATTGGACCACGTATTGTATTACCGGGTAATAGTGTACCCTACCACAGGAAATAATTATAGGTCATTTAGGGGGTACACAGCGTGACCCTAAATTTTACTGTATGCCTATGCGAAATAGAGTGTTCTGAGAAGCTTAAAATGAAGAAATAAGCGTTCTAAAATGCTTTAAAAATTCAAAGACATCTTTCAATTGTTAACTAACGCAAGGCGCAATATCAGACCTTAATATTGACCCATAATATTTAAATTGGACCAGGTATTATATTACAGGGTAATAGTGTACCCTACAGCAGGAAATAATTATAGGTCAATTAGGGGATACACAGCGTAACCCTAAAGTTTACTATGTATACCTATGCAAAATAAAGTGTTCTGAGAAGCTTAAAATGAGGAAATAAGCGTTCTAAAATGCTTTAAAAATTCGAAGACACTTTTATATGTTAACTAACGGCACGGTATCGGACCTTAATATTGACCTATAATTTTTAAATTGGACCACGTATTATATTACAGGGTAATAGTGTACCCTACAGCAGGAAATAATTATAGGTCAAATAGGGGGTACACAGCGTGACCCTAAAGTTCACTATGTATTCCTATGCAAAATAAAGTGTTCTGAGAAGCTTAAAATGAGGAAATAAGCGTTCTAAAATGCTTTAAAAATTCAAAGACATCTTTCAATGGTTAACTAACGCAAGGCGCAATATCAGACCTTAATATTGACCCATAATATTTAAATTGGACCAGGTATTATATTACAGGGTAATAGTGTACCCTACCACAGGAAATAATTATAGGTCAATTAGGGGGTACACAGCGTGACCCTAAAGTTTACTATGTATGCCTATGCGAAATAAAGTGTTCTGAGAAGCTTAAAATGAGGAAATAAGCGTTCTAAAATGCTTTAAAAATTCGAAGACACTTTTCTATGTTAACTAACGGCACGGTATTGGACCTTAATATTGACCTATAATTTTTAAATTGGACCACGTATTATATTACAGGGTAATAGTGTACCCTACCACAGGAAATAATTATAGGTCATTTAGGGGGTACACAGCGTGACCCTAAATTTTACTATGTATGCCTATGCGAAATAAAATGTTCTGAGAAGCTTAAAATGAGGAAATAAGCGTTTTAAAATGCTTTAAAAATTCAAAGACATTTTTCTATGTTATCTAACGACACGGTATCGGACCTTAATATTGACCTATAATTTTTAAATTGGACCACGTATTGTATTACAGGGTAATAGTGTACCCTACCACAGGAAATAATTATAGGTCATTTAGGGGGTACACAGCGTGACCCTAAATTTTACTGTATGCCTATGCGAAATAGAGTGTTCTGAGAAGCTTAAAATGAAGAAATAAGCGTTCTAAAATGCTTTAAAAATTCAAAGACATCTTTCAATGGTTAACTAACGCAAGGCGCAATATCAGACCTTAATATTGACCCATAATATTTAAATTGGACCAGGTATTATATTACAGGGTAATAGTGTACCCTACAGCAGGAAATAATTATAGGTCAATTAGGGGATACACAGCGTAACCCTAAAGTTTACTATGTATTCCTATGCAAAATAAAGTGTTCTGAGAAGCTTAAAATGAGGAAATAAGCGTTCTAAAATGCTTTAAAAATTCGAAGACACTTTTATATGTTAACTAACGGCACGGTATCGGACCTTAATATTGACCTATAATTTTTAAATTGGACCACGTATTATATTACAGGGTAATAGTGTACCCTACAGCAGGAAATAATTATAGGTCAAATAGGGGGTACACAGCGTGACCCTAAAGTTTACTATGTATTCCTATGCAAAATAAAGTGTTCTGAGAAGCTTAAAATGAGGAAATAAGCGTTCTAAAATGCTTTAAAAATTCAAAGACATCTTTCAATGGTTAACTAACGCAAGGCGCAATATCATACCTTAATATTGACCCATAATATTTAAATTGGACCACGTATTATATTTCAGGGTAATAGTGTACCCTACCACAGGAAATAATTATAGGTCATTTAGGGGGTACACAGCGTGACCCTAAATTTTACTATGTATGCCTATGCGAAATAAAATGTTCTGAGAAGCTTAAAATGAGGAAATAAGCGTTCTAAAATGCTTTAAAAATTCAAAGACATTTTTCTATGTTATCTAACGACACGGTATCGGACCTTAATATTGACCTATAATTTTAAATTGGACCACGTATTGTATTACAGGGTAATAGTGTACCCTACCATAGGAAATAATTATAGGTCATTTAGGGGGTACACAGCGTGACCCTAAATTTTACTGTATGCCTATGCGAAATAGAGTGTTCTGAGAAGCTTAAAATGAAGAAATAAGCGTTCTAAAATGCTTTAAAAATTCAAAGACATCTTTCAATGGTTAACTAACGCAAGGCGCAATATCAGACCTTAATATTGACCCATAATATTTAAATTGGACCAGGTATTATATTACAGGGTAATAGTGTACCCTACAGCAGGAAATAATTATAGGTCAATTAGGGGATACACAGCGTAACCCTAAAGTTTACTATGTATTCCTATGCAAAATAAAGTGTTCTGAGAAGCTTAAAATGAGGAAATAAGCGTTCTAAAATGCTTTAAAAATTCGAAGACACTTTTATATGTTAACTAACGGCACGGTATCGGACCTTAATATTGACCTATAATTTTTAAATTGGACCACGTATTATATTACAGGGTAATAGTGTACCCTACAGCAGGAAATAATTATTGGTCAAATAGGGGGTACACAGCGTGACCCTAAAGTTTACTATGTATTCCTATGCAAAATAAAGTGTTCTGAGAAGCTTAAAATGAGGAAATAAGCGTTCTAAAATGCTTTAAAAATTCAAAGACATCTTTCAATGGTTAACTAACGCAAGGCGCAATATCAGACCTTAATATTGACCCATAATATTTAAATTGGACCAGGTATTATATTACAGGGTAATAGTGTACCCTACCACAGGAAATAATTATAGGTCAATTAGGGGGTACACAGCGTGACCCTAAAGTTTACTATGTATGCCTATGCGAAATAAAGTGTTCTGAGAAGCTTAAAATGAGGAAATAAGCGTTCTAAAATGCTTTAAAAATTCAAAGACATTTTTCTATGTTAACTAACGGCACGGTATCTGACCTTAATATTGACCTATAATTTTTAAATAGGACCACGTATTATATTACAGGGTAATAGTGTACCCTACCACAGGAAATAATTATAGGTCATTTAGGGGGTACACAGCGTGACCCTAAATTTTACTATGTATGCCTATGCGAAATAAAATGTTTTGGGAAGCTTAAAATGAAGAAATAAGCGTTCTAAAATGCTTTAAAAATTGAAAGACATCTTTCAATGGTTAACTAACGCAAGGCGCAATATCAGACCTTAATATTGACCCATAATATTTAAATTGGCCCAGGTATTATATTAAAGGGTAATAGTGTGCCCTACCACAGAAATATTTATAGGTCAATTAGGGTGTACACTATGTATATTTTAATTAGTGCATTAAAACAAGGAATTTCGAAGACACTTTTCTATGTTAACTAACGGCACGGTATCAGACCTTAATATTGACCTATAATTTTTAAATTGGACCACGTATTATATTACAGGGTTATAGTGTACCCTACCACAGGAAATAATTATATGTCTATTAGGGGGTACACAGCGCGACCCTAAAGTTTACTATGTATGCCTATGCGAAATAGAGTGTTCTGAGAAGCTTAAAATGAAGAAATAAGCGTTCTAAAATGCTTTAAAAAATTCAAAGACATCTTTCAATGGTTAACTAACACAAGGCGCAATATCAGACCTTATTATTGACCCATAATATTTAAATTGGACCAGGTATTATATTACAGGGTAATAGTGTACCCTACCACAGGAAATAATTATAGGTCAATTAGATGGTACACAGCGTGACCCTAAAGTTTACTATGTATGCCTATGCGAAATAAAGTGTTCTGAGAAGCTTAAAATGAGGAAATAAGCGTTCTAAAATGCTTTAAAATTCGAAGACACTTTTCTATGTTAACTAACGGCACGGTATCGGACCTTAATATTGACCTATAATTTTTAAATTGGACCACGTATTATATACAGGGTAATAGTGTTCCCTACCACAGGAAATAAATATAGGTCATTTAGGGGGTACACAGCGTGACCCTAAATTTTACTATGTATGCCTATGCGAAATAAAATGTTCTGAGAAGCTTAAAATGAGGAAATAAGCGTTTTAAAATGCTTTAAAAATTCAAAGACATTTTTCTATGTTATCTAACGACACGGTATCGGACCTTAATATTGACCTATAATTTTTAAATTGGACCACGTATTGTATTACAGGGTAATAGTGTACCCTACCACAGGAAATAATTATAGGTCATTTAGTGGGTACACAGCGTGACCCTAAATTTTACTGTATGCCTATGCGAAATAGAGTGTTCTGAGAAGCTTAAAATGAAGAAATAAGCGTTCTAAAATGCTTTAAAAATTCAAAGACATCTTTCAATGGTTAACTAACGCAAGGCGCAATATCAGACCTTAATATTGACCCATAATATTTAAATTGGACCAGGTATTATATTACAGGGTAATAGTGTACCCTACAGCAGGAAATAATTATAGGTCAATTAGGGGATACACAGCGTAACCCTAAAGTTTACTATGTATTCCTATGCAAAATAAAGTGTTCTGAGAAGCTTAAAATGAGGAAATAAGCGTTCTAAAATGCTTTAAAAATTCGAAGACACTTTTATATGTTAACTAACGGCACGGTATCGGACCTTAATATTGACCTATAATTTTTAAATTGGACCACGTATTATATTACAGGGTTATAGTGTACCCTACCACAGGAAATAATTATATGTCAATCAGGGGGTACACAGCGTGACCCTAAAGTTTACTATGTATGCCTATGCGAAATAGAGTGTTCTGAGAAGCTTAAAATGAAGAAATAAGCGTTCTAAAATGCTTTAAAAATTCAAAGACATCTTTCAATGGTTAACTAACGCAAGGCGCAATATCAGACCTTAATATTGACCCCATAATATTTAAATTGTTCCAGGTATTATATTACAGGGTAATAGTGTACCCTTCCACAAGAAATATTTATAGGTCAATTAGGGGGTACACTATGTATATTTTAAATAGTGCATTAAAACAAGGAAATTCGAAGACACTTTTCTATGTTAACTAACGGCACGGTATCGGACCTTAATATTGACCTATAATTTTTAAATTGGACCACGTATTATAATACAGGGTTATAGTGTACCCTACCACAGGAAATAATTTTAGGTCAATTAGGGGGTACACAGCGTGACCCTAAAGTTTACTATGTATGCCTATGCGAAATAAAGTGTTCTGAGAAGCTTAAAATGAGGAAATAAGCGTTCTAAAATGCTTTAAAAATTCAAAGACATTTTTCTATGTTATCTAACGACACGGTATCGGACCTTAATATTGACCTATAATTTTTAAATTGGACCACGTATTGTATTACAGGGTAATAGTGTACCCTACCACAGGAAATAATTATAGGTCATTTAGGGGGTACACAGCGTGACCCTAAATTTTACTGTATGCCTATGCGAAATAGAGTGTTCTGAGAAGCTTAAAATGAAGAAATAAGCGTTCTAAAATGCTTTAAAAATTCAAAGACATCTTTCAATGGTTAACTAACGCAAGGCGCAATATCAGACCTTAATATTGACCCATAATATTTAAATTGGACCAGGTATTATATTACAGGGTAATAGTGTACACTACAGCAGGAAATAATTATACGTCAATTAGGGGATACACAACGTAACCCCTAAAGTTTTACTATGTATTCCTATGCAAAAATAAAGTGTTCTGAGAAGCTTAAAATGAGGAAATAAGCGTTCTAAAATGCTTTAAAAATTCGAAGACACTTTTATATGTTAACTAACGGCACGGTATCGGACCTTAATATTGACCTATAATTTTTAAATTGGACCACGTATTATATTACAGGGTTATAGTGTACCCTACCACAGGAAATAATTATATGTCAATCAGGGGGTACACAGCGTGACCCTAAAGTTTACTATGTATGCCTATGCGAAATAGAGTGTTCTGAGAAGCTTAAAATGAAGAAATAAGCGTTCTAAAATGCTTTAAAAATTCAAAGACATCTTTCAATGGTTAACTAACGCAAGGCGCAATATCAGACCTTAATATTGACCCATAATATTTAAATTGGACCAGGTATTATATTACAGGGTAATAGTGTACCCTTCCACAAGAAATATTTATAGGTCAATTAGGGGGTACACTATGTATATTTTAAATAGTGCATTAAAACAAGGAAATTCGAAGACACTTTTCTATGTTAACTAACGGCACGGTATCGGACCTTAATATTGACCTATAATTTTTAAATTGGACCACGTATTATAATACAGGGTTATAGTGTACCCTACCACAGGAAATAATTATAGGGTCAATTAGGGGGTACACAGCGTGACCCTAAAGTTTACTATGTATGCCTATGCGAAATAAAGTGTTCTGAGAAGCTTAAAATGAGGAAATAAGCGTTCTAAAATGCTTTAAAAATTCAAAGACATTTTTCTATGTTATCTAACGACACGGTATCGGACCTTAATATTGACCTATAATTTTTAAATTGGACCACGTATTGTATTACCGGGTAATAGTGTACCCTACCACAGGAAATAATTATAGGTCATTTAGGGGGTACACAGCGTGACCCTAAATTTTACTGTATGCCTATGCGAAATAGAGTGTTCTGAGAAGCTTAAAATGAAGAAATAAAATAAGCGTTCTAAAATGCTTTAAAAATTCAAAGACATCTTTCAATTGTTAACTAACGCAAGGCGCAATATCAGACCTTAATATTGACCCATAATATTTAAATTGGACCAGGTATTATATTACAGGGTAATAGTGTACCCTACAGCAGGAAATAATTATAGGTCAATTAGGGGATACACAGCGTAACCCTAAAGTTTACTATGTATTCCTATGCAAAATAACGTGTTCTGAGTAGCTTAAAATGAGGAAATAAGCGTTCTAAAATGCTTTAAAAATTCGAAGACACTTTTATATGTTAACTAACGGCACGGTATCGGACCTTAATATTGACCTATAATTTTTAAATTGGACCACGTATTATATTACAGGGTAATAGTGTACCCTACAGCAGGAAATAATTATAGGTCAAATAGGGGGTACACAGCGTGACCCTAAAGTTCACTATGTATTCCTATGCAAAATAAAGTGTTCTGAGAAGCTTAAAATGAGGAAATAAGCGTTCTAAAATGCTTTAAAAATTCAAAGACATCTTTCAATGGTTAACTAACGCAAGGCGCAATATCAGACCTTAATATTGACCCATAATATTTAAATTGGACCAGGTATTATATTACAGGGTAATAGTGTACCCTACCACAGGAAATAATTATAGGTCAATTAGGGGGTACACAGCGTGACCCTAAAGTTTACTATGTATGCCTATGCGAAATAAAGTGTTCTGAGAAGCTTAAAATGAGGAAATAAGCGTTCTAAAATGCTTTAAAAATTCGAAGACACTTTTCTATGTTAACTAACGGCACGGTATCGGACCTTAATATTGACCTATAATTTTTAAATTGGACCACGTATTATATTACAGGGTAATAGTGTTCCCTACCACAGGAAATAAATATAGGTCATTTAGGGGGTACACAGCGTGACCCTAAATTTTACTATGTATGCCTATGCGAAATAAAATGTTCTGAGAAGCTTAAAATGAGGAAATAAGCGTTTTAAAATGCTTTAAAAATTCAAAGACATTTTTCTATGTTATCTAACGACACGGTATCGGACCTTAATATTGACCTATAATTTTTAAATTGGACCACGTATTGTATTACAGGGTAATAGTGTACCCTACCACAGGAAATAATTATAGGTCATTTAGTGGGTACACAGCGTGACCCTAAATTTTACTGTATGCCTATGCGAAATAGAGTGTTCTGAGAAGCTTAAAATGAAGAAATAAGCGTTCTAAAATGCTTTAAAAATTCAAAGACATCTTTCAATGGTTAACTAACGCAAGGCGCAATATCAGACCTTAATATTGACCCATAATATTTAAATTGGACCAGGTATTATATTACAGGGTAATAGTGTACCCTACAGCAGGAAATAATTATAGGTCAATTAGGGATACACAGCGTAACCCTAAAGTTTACTATGTATTCCTATGCAAAATAAAGTGTTCTGAGAAGCTTAAAATGAGGAAATAAGCGTTCTAAAATGCTTTAAAAATTCGAAGACACTTTTATATGTTAACTAACGGCACGGTATCGGACCTTAATATTGACCTATAATTTTTAAATTGGACCACGTATTATATTACAGGGTTATAGTGTACCCTACCACAGGAAATAATTATATGTCAATCAGGGGGTACACAGCGTGACCCTAAAGTTTACTATGTATGCCTATGCGAAATAGAGTGTTCTGAGAAGCTTAAAATGAAGAAATAAGCGTTCTAAAATGCTTTAAAAATTCAAAGACATCTTTCAATGGTTAACTAACGCAAGGCGCAATATCAGACCTTAATATTGACCCATAATATTTAAATTGTTCCAGGTATTATATTACAGGGTAATAGTGTACCCTTCCACAAGAAATATTTATAGGTCAATTAGGGGGTACACTATGTATATTTTAAATAGTGCATTAAAACAAGGAAATTCGAAGACACTTTTCTATGTTAACTAACGGCACGGTATCGGACCTTAATATTGACCTATAATTTTTAAATTGGACCACGTATTATAATACAGGGTTATAGTGTACCCTACCACAGGAAATAATTTTAGGTCAATTAGGGGGTACACAGCGTGACCCTAAAGTTTACTATGTATGCCTATGCGAAATAAAGTGTTCTGAGAAGCTTAAAATGAGGAAATAAGCGTTCTAAAATGCTTTAAAAATTCAAAGACATTTTTCTATGTTATCTAACGACACGGTATCGGACCTTAATATTGACCTATAATTTTTAAATTGGACCACGTATTGTATTACAGGGTAATAGTGTACCCTACCACAGGAAATAATTATAGGTCATTTAGGGGGTACACAGCGTGACCCTAAATTTTACTGTATGCCTATGCGAAATAGAGTGTTCTGAGAAGCTTAAAATGAAGAAATAAGCGTTCTAAAATGCTTTAAAAATTCAAAGACATCTTTCAATGGTTAACTAACGCAAGGCGCAATATCAGACCTTAATATTGACCCATAATATTTAAATTGGACCAGGTATTATATTACAGGGTAATAGTGTACACTACAGCAGGAAATAATTATACGTCAATTAGGGGATACACAACGTAACCCTAAAGTTTACTATGTATTCCTATGCAAAATAAAGTGTTCTGAGAAGCTTAAAATGAGGAAATAAGCGTTCTAAAATGCTTTAAAAATTCGAAGACACTTTTATATGTTAACTAACGGCACGGTATCGGACCTTAATATTGACCTATAATTTTTAAATTGGACCACGTATTATATTACAGGGTTATAGTGTACCCTACCACAGGAAATAATTATATGTCAATCAGGGGGTACACAGCGTGACCCTAAAGTTTACTATGTATGCCTATGCGAAATAGAGTGTTCTGAGAAGCTTAAAATGAAGAAATAAGCGTTCTAAAATGCTTTAAAAATTCAAAGACATCTTTCAATGGTTAACTAACGCAAGGCGCAATATCAGACCTTAATATTGACCCATAATATTTAAATTGGACCAGGTATTATATTACAGGGTAATAGTGTACCCTTCCACAAGAAATATTTATAGGTCAATTAGGGGGTACACTATGTATATTTTAAATAGTGCATTAAAACAAGGAAATTCGAAGACACTTTTCTATGTTAACTAACGGCACGGTATCGGACCTTAATATTGACCTATAATTTTTAAATTGGACCACGTATTATAATACAGGGTTATAGTGTACCCTACCACAGGAAATAATTATAGGTCAATTAGGGGGTACACAGCGTGACCCTAAAGTTTACTATGTATGCCTATGCGAAATAAAGTGTTCTGAGAAGCTTAAAATGAGGAAATAAGCGTTCTAAAATGCTTTAAAAATTCAAAGACATTTTTCTATGTTATCTAACGACACGGTATCGGACCTTAATATTGACCTATAATTTTTAAATTGGACCACGTATTGTATTACCGGGTAATAGTGTACCCTACCACAGGAAATAATTATAGGTCATTTAGGGGGTACACAGCGTGACCCTAAATTTTACTGTATGCCTATGCGAAATAGAGTGTTCTGAGAAGCTTAAAATGAAGAAATAAGCGTTCTAAAATGCTTTAAAAATTCAAAGACATCTTTCAATTGTTAACTAACGCAAGGCGCAATATCAGACCTTAATATTGACCCATAATATTTAAATTGGACCAGGTATTATATTACAGGGTAATAGTGTACCCTACAGCAGGAAATAATTATAGGTCAATTAGGGGATACACAGCGTAACCCTAAAGTTTACTATGTATTCCTATGCAAAATAACGTGTTCTGAGTAGCTTAAAATGAGGAAATAAGCGTTCTAAAATGCTTTAAAAATTCGAAGACACTTTTATATGTTAACTAACGGCACGGTATCGGACCTTAATATTGACCTATAATTTTTAAATTGGACCACGTATTATATTACAGGGTAATAGTGTACCCTACAGCAGGAAATAATTATAGGTCAAATAGGGGGTACACAGCGTGACCCTAAAGTTCACTATGTATTCCTATGCAAAATAAAGTGTTCTGAGAAGCTTAAAATGAGGAAATAAGCGTTCTAAAATGCTTTAAAAATTCAAAGACATCTTTCAATGGTTAACTAACGCAAGGCGCAATATCAGACCTTAATATTGACCCATAATATTTAAATTGGACCAGGTATTATATTACAGGGTAATAGTGTACCCTACCACAGGAAATAATTATAGGTCAATTAGGGGGTACACAGCGTGACCCTAAAGTTTACTATGTATGCCTATGCGAAATAAAGTGTTCTGAGAAGCTTAAAATGAGGAAATAAGCGTTCTAAAATGCTTTAAAAATTCGAAGACACTTTTCTATGTTAACTAACGGCACGGTATCGGACCTTAATATTGACCTATAATTTTTAAATTGGACCACTTATTATATTACAGGGTAATAGTGTACCCTACCACAGGAAATAATTATAGGTCATTTAGGGGGTACACAGCGTGACCCTAAATTTTACTATGTATGCCTATGCGAAATAAAATGTTCTGAGAAGCTTAAAATGAGGAAATAAGCGTTCTAAAATGCTTTAAAAATTCAAAGACATTTTTCTATGTTATCTAACGACACGGTATCGGACCTTAATATTGACCTATAATTTTTAAATTGGACCACGTATTGTATTACAGGGTAATAGTGTACCCTACCACAGGAAATAATTATATGTCAATCAGGGGGTACACAGCGTGACCCTAAAGTTTACTATGTATGCCTATGCGAAATAGAGTGTTCTGAGAAGCTTAAAATGAAGAAATAAGCGTTCTAAAATGCTTTAAAAATTCAAAGACATCTTTCAATGGTTAACTAACGCAAGGCGCAATATCAGACCTTAATATTGACCCATAATATTTAAATTGGACCAGGTATTATATTACAGGGTAATAGTGTACCCTTCCACAAGAAATATTTATAGGTCAATTAGGGGGTACACTATGTATATTTTAAATAGTGCATTAAAACAAGGAAATTCGAAGACACTTTTCTATGTTAACTAACGGCACGGTATCGGACCTTAATATTGACCTATAATTTTTAAATTGGACCACGTATTATATTACAGGGTAATAGTGTACCCTACCACAGGAAATAATTATATGTCAATCAGGGGGTACACAGCGTGACCCTAAAGTTTACTATGTATGCCTATGCGAAATA
Source organism: Parasteatoda tepidariorum (assembly GCF_982258835.1). Taxonomy (NCBI): domain Eukaryota; kingdom Metazoa; phylum Arthropoda; class Arachnida; order Araneae; family Theridiidae; genus Parasteatoda; species Parasteatoda tepidariorum. The sequence goes on from NW_028257496.1 coordinate 69,395, forward strand.
GAGTGTTCTGAGAAGCTTAAAATGAAGAAATAAGCGTTCTAAAATGCTTTAAAAATTCAAAGACATCTTTCAATGGTTAACTAACGCAAGGCGCAATATCAGACCTTAATATTGACCCATAATATTTAAATTGGACCAGGTATTATATTACAGGGTAATAGTGTACCTTTCCACAAGAAATATTTATAGGTCAATTAGGGGGTACACTATGTATATTTTAAATAGTGCATTAAAACAAGGAAATTCGAAGACACTTTTCTATGTTAACTAACGGCACGGTATCGGACCTTAATATTGACCTATAATTTTTAAATTGGACCACGTATTATAATACAGGGTTATAGTGTACCCTACCACAGGAAATAATTATAGGTCAATTAGGGGGTACACAGCGTGACCCTAAAGTTTACTATGTATGCCTATGCGAAATAAAGTGTTCTGAGAAGCTTAAAATGAGGAAATAAGCGTTCTAAAATGCTTTAAAAATTCAAAGACATTTTTCTATGTTATCTAACGACACGGTATCGGACCTTAATATTGACCTATAATTTTTAAATTGGACCACGTATTGTATTACCGGGTAATAGTGTACCCTACCACAGGAAATAATTATAGGTCATTTAGGGGGTACACAGCGTGACCCTAAATTTTACTGTATGCCTATGCGAAATAGAGTGTTCTGAGAAGCTTAAAATGAAGAAATAAGCGTTCTAAAATGCTTTAAAAATTCAAAGACATCTTTCAATTGTTAACTAACGCAAGGCGCAATATCAGACCTTAATATTGACCCATAATATTTAAATTGGAAAAGGTATTATTTTACAGGGTAATAGTGTACCCTACAGCAGGAAATAATTATAGGTCAATTAGGGGATACACAGCGTAACCCTAAAGTTTACTATGTATTCCTATGCAAAATAACGTGTTCTGAGAAGCTTAAAATGAGGAAATAAGCGTTCTAAAATGCTTTAAAAATTCGAAGACACTTTTATATGTTAACTAACGGCACGGTATCGGACCTTAATATTGACCTATAATTTTTAAATTGGACCACGTATTATATTACAGGGTAATAGTGTACCCTACAGCAGGAAATTATTATAGGTCAAATAGGGGGTACACAGCGTGACCCTAAAGTTCACTATGTATTCCTATGCAAAATAAAGTGTTCTGAGAAGCTTAAAATGAGGAAATAAGCGTTCTAAAATGCTTTAAAAATTCAAAGACATCTTTCAATGGTTAACTAACGCAAGGCGCAATATCAGACCTTAATATTGACCCATAATATTTAAATTGGACCAGGTATTATATTACAGGGTAATAGTGTACCCTACCACAGGAAATAATTATAGGTCAATTAGGGGGTACACAGCGTGACCCTAAAGTTTACTATGTATGCCTATGCGAAATAAAGTGTTCTGAGAAGCTTAAAATGAGGAAATAAGCGTTCTAAAATGCTTTAAAAATTCGAAGACACTTTTCTATGTTAACTAACGGCACGGTATCGGACCTTAATATTGACCTATAATTTTTAAATTGGACCACGTATTATATTACAGGGTAATAGTGTACCCTACCACAGGAAATAATTATAGGTCATTTAGGGGGTACACAGCGTGACCCTAAATTTTACTATGTATGCCTATGCGAAATAAAATGTTCTGAGAAGCTTAAAATGAGGAAATAAGCGTTCTAAAATGCTTTAAAAATTCAAAGACATTTTTCTATGTTATCTAACGACACGGTATCGGACCTTAATATTGACCTATAATTTTTAAATTGGACCACGTATTGTATTACAGGGTAATAGTGTACCCTACCACAGGAAATAATTATATGTCAATCAGGGGGTACACAGCGTGACCCTAAAGTTTACTATGTATGCCTATGCGAAATAGAGTGTTCTGAGAAGCTTAAAATGAAGAAATAAGCGTTCTAAAATGCTTTAAAAATTCAAAGACATCTTTCAATGGTTAACTAACGCAAGGCGCAATATCAGACCTTAATATTGACCCATAATATTTAAATTGGACCAGGTATTATATTACAGGGTAATAGTGTACCCTTCCACAAGAAATATTTATAGGTCAATTAGGGGGTACACTATGTATATTTTAAATAGTGCATTAAAACAAGGAAATTCGAAGACACTTTTCTATGTTAACTAACGGCACGGTATCGGACCTTAATATTGACCTATAATTTTTAAATTGGACCACGTATTATATTACAGGGTAATAGTGTACCCTACCACAGGAAATAATTATATGTCAATCAGGGGGTACACAGCGTGACCCTAAAGTTTACTATGTATGCCTATGCGAAATAGAGTGTTCTGAGAAGCTTAAAATGAAGAAATAAGCGTTCTAAAATGCTTTAAAAATTCAAAGACATCTTTCAATGGTTAACTAACGCAAGGCGCAATATCAGACCTTAATATTGACCCATAATATTTAAATTGGACCAGGTATTATATTACAGGGTAATAGTGTACCTTTCCACAAGAAATATTTATAGGTCAATTAGGGGGTACACTATGTATATTTTAAATAGTGCATTAAAACAAGGAAATTCGAAGACACTTTTCTATGTTAACTAACGGCACGGTATCGGACCTTAATATTGACCTATAATTTTTAAATTGGACCACGTATTATAATACAGGGTTATAGTGTACCCTACCACAGGAAATAATTATAGGTCAATTAGGGGGTACACAGCGTGACCCTAAAGTTTACTATGTATGCCTATGCGAAATAAAGTGTTCTGAGAAGCTTAAAATGAGGAAATAAGCGTTCTAAAATGCTTTAAAAATTCAAAGACATTTTTCTATGTTATCTAACGACACGGTATCGGACCTTAATATTGACCTATAATTTTTAAATTGGACCACGTATTGTATTACCGGGTAATAGTGTACCCTACCACAGGAAATAATTATAGGTCATTTAGGGGGTACACAGCGTGACCCTAAATTTTACTGTATGCCTATGCGAAATAGAGTGTTCTGAGAAGCTTAAAATGAAGAAATAAGCGTTCTAAAATGCTTTAAAAATTCAAAGACATCTTTCAATTGTTAACTAACGCAAGGCGCAATATCAGACCTTAATATTGACCCATAATATTTAAATTGGACCAGGTATTATTTTACAGGGTAATAGTGTACCCTACAGCAGGAAATAATTATAGGTCAATTAGGGGATACACAGCGTAACCCTAAAGTTTACTATGTATTCCTATGCAAAATAACGTGTTCTGAGAAGCTTAAAATGAGGAAATAAGCGTTCTAAAATGCTTTAAAAATTCGAAGACACTTTTATATGTTAACTAACGGCACGGTATCGGACCTTAATATTGACCTATAATTTTTAAATTGGACCACGTATTATATTACAGGGTAATAGTGTACCCTACAGCAGGAAATAATTATAGGTCAAATAGGGGGTACACAGCGTGACCCTAAAGTTCACTATGTATTCCTATGCAAAATAAAGTGTTCTGAGAAGCTTAAAATGAGGAAATAAGCGTTCTAAAATGCTTTAAAAATTCAAAGACATCTTTCAATGGTTAACTAACGCAAGGCGCAATATCAGACCTTAATATTGACCCATAATATTTAAATTGGACCAGGTATTATATTACAGGGTAATAGTGTACCCTACCACAGGAAATAATTATAGGTCAATTAGGGGGTACACAGCGTGACCCTAAAGTTTACTATGTATGCCTATGCGAAATAAAGTGTTCTGAGAAGCTTAAAATGAGGAAATAAGCGTTCTAAAATGCTTTAAAAATTCGAAGACACTTTTCTATGTTAACTAACGGCACGGTATCGGACCTTAATATTGACCTATAATTTTTAAATTGGACCACGTATTATATTACAGGGTAATAGTGTACCCTACCACAGGAAATAATTATAGGTCATTTAGGGGGTACACAGCGTGACCCTAAATTTTACTATGTATGCCTATGCGAAATAAAATGTTCTGAGAAGCTTAAAATGAGGAAATAAGCGTTCTAAAATGCTTTAAAAATTCAAAGACATTTTTCTATGTTATCTAACGACACGGTATCGGACCTTAATATTGACCTATAATTTTTAAATTGGACCACGTATTGTATTACAGGGTAATAGTGTACCCTACCACAGGAAATAATTATATGTCAATCAGGGGGTACACAGCGTGACCCTAAAGTTTACTATGTATGCCTATGCGAAATAGAGTGTTCTGAGAAGCTTAAAATGAAGAAATAAGCGTTCTAAAATGCTTTAAAAATTCAAAGACATCTTTCAATGGTTAACTAACGCAAGGCGCAATATCAGACCTTAATATTGACCCATAATATTTAAATTGGACCAGGTATTATATTACAGGGTAATAGTGTACCCTTCCACAAGAAATATTTATAGGTCAATTAGGGGGTACACTATGTATATTTTAAATAGTGCATTAAAACAAGGAAATTCGAAGACACTTTTCTATGTTAACTAACGGCACGGTATCGGACCTTAATATTGACCTATAATTTTTAAATTGGACCACGTATTATATTACAGGGTAATAGTGTACCCTACCACAGGAAATAATTATATGTCAATCAGGGGGTACACAGCGTGACCCTAAAGTTTACTATGTATGCCTATGCGAAATAGAGTGTTCTGAGAAGCTTAAAATGAAGAAATAAGCGTTCTAAAATGCTTTAAAAATTCAAAGACATCTTTCAATGGTTAACTAACGCAAGGCGCAATATCAGACCTTAATATTGACCCATAATATTTAAATTGGACCAGGTATTATATTACAGGGTAATAGTGTACCCTTCCACAAGAAATATTTATAGGTCAATTAGGGGGTACACTATGTATATTTTAAATAGTGCATTAAAACAAGGAAATTCGAAGACACTTTTCTATGTTAACTAACGGCACGGTATCGGACCATAATATTGACCTATAATTTTTAAATTGGACCACGTATTATAATACAGGGTTATAGTGTACCCTACCACAGGAAATAATTATAGGTCAATTAGGGGGTACACAGCGTGACCCTAAAGTTTACTATGTATGCCTATGCGAAATAAAGTGTTCTGAGAAGCTTAAAATGAGGAAATAAGCGTTCTAAAATGCTTTAAAAATTCAAAGACATTTTTCTATGTTATCTAACGACACGGTATCGGACCTTAATATTGACCTATAATTTTTAAATTGGACCACGTATTGTATTACCGGGTAATAGTGTACCCTACCACAGGAAATAATTATGGGTCATTTAGGGGGTACACAGCGTGACCCTAAATTTTACTGTATGCCTATGCGAAATAGAGTGTTCTGAGAAGCTTAAAATGAAGAAATAAGCGTTCTAAAATGCTTTAAAAATTCAAAGACATCTTTCAATTGTTAACTAACGCAAGGCGCAATATCAGACCTTAATATTGACCCATAATATTTAAATTGGACCAGGTATTATATTACAGGGTAATAGTGTACCCTACAGCAGGAAATAATTATAGGTCAATTAGGGGATACACAGCGTAACCCTAAAGTTTACTATGTATTCCTATGCAAAATAACGTGTTCTGAGAAGCTTAAAATGAGGAAATAAGCGTTCTAAAATGCTTTAAAAATTCGAAGACACTTTTATATGTTAACTAACGGCACGGTATCGGACCTTAATATTGACCTATAATTTTTAAATTGGACCACGTATTATATTACAGGGTAATAGTGTACCCTACAGCAGGAAATAATTATAGGTCAAATAGGGGGTACACAGCGTGACCCTAAAGTTCACTATGTATTTCTATGCAAAATAAAGTGTTCTGAGAAGCTTAAAATGAGGAAATAAGCGTTCTAAAATGCTTTAAAAATTCAAAGACATCTTTCAATGGTTAACTAACGCAAGGCGCAATATCAGACCTTAATATTGACCCATAATATTTAAATTGGACCAGGTATTATATTACAGGGTAATAGTGTACCCTACCACAGGAAATAATTATAGGTCAATTAGGGGGTACACAGCGTGACCCTAAAGTTTACTATGTATGCCTATGCGAAATAAAGTGTTCTGAGAAGCTTAAAATGAGGAAATAAGCGTTCTAAAATGCTTTAAAAATTCGAAGACACTTTTCTATGTTAACTAACGGCACGGTATCGGACCTTAATATTGACCTATAATTTTTAAATTGGACCACGTATTATATTACAGGGTAATAGTGTACCCTACCACAGGAAATAATTATAGGTCATTTAGGGGGTACACAGCGTGACCCTAAATTTTACTATGTATGCCTATGCGAAATAAAATGTTCTGAGAAGCTTAAAATGAGGAAATAAGCGTTCTAAAATGCTTTAAAAATTCAAAGACATTTTTCTATGTTATCTAACGACACGGTATCGGACCTTAATATTGACCTATAATTTTTAAATTGGACCACGTATTGTATTACAGGGTAATAGTGTACCCTACCACAGGAAATAATTATATGTCAATCAGGGGGTACACAGCGTGACCCTAAAGTTTACTATGTATGCCTATGCGAAATAGAGTGTTCTGAGAAGCTTAAAATGAAGAAATAAGCGTTCTAAAATGCTTTAAAAATTCAAAGACATCTTTCAATGGTTAACTAACGCAAGGCGCAATATCAGACCTTAATATTGACCCATAATATTTAAATTGGACCAGGTATTATATTACAGGGTAATAGTGTACCCTTCCACAAGAAATATTTATAGGTCAATTAGGGGGTACACTATGTATATTTTAAATAGTGCATTAAAACAAGGAAATTCGAAGACACTTTTCTATGTTAACTAACGGCACGGTATCGGACCTTAATATTGACCTATAATTTTTAAATTGGACCACGTATTATATTACAGGGTAATAGTGTACCCTACCACAGGAAATAATTATATGTCAATCAGGGGGTACACAGCGTGACCCTAAAGTTTACTATGTATGCCTATGCGAAATAGAGTGTTCTGAGAAGCTTAAAATGAAGAAATAAGCGTTCTAAAATGCTTTAAAAATTCAAAGACATCTTTCAATGGTTAACTAACGCAAGGCGCAATATCAGACCTTAATATTGACCCATAATATTTAAATTGGACCAGGTATTATATTACAGGGTAATAGTGTACCCTTCCACAAGAAATATTTATAGGTCAATTAGGGGGTACACTATGTATATTTTAAATAGTGCATTAAAACAAGGAAATTCGAAGACACTTTTCTATGTTAACTAACGGCACGGTATCGGACCTTAATATTGACCTATAATTTTTAAATTGGACCACGTATTATAATACAGGGTTATAGTGTACCCTACCACAGGAAATAATTATAGGTCAATTAGGGGGTACGCAGCGTGACCCTAAAGTTTACTATGTATGCCTATGCGAAATAAAGTGTTCTGAGAAGCTTAAAATGAGGAAATAAGCGTTCTAAAATGCTTTAAAAATTCAAAGACATTTTTCTATGTTATCTAACGACACGGTATCGGACCTTAATATTGACCTATAATTTTTAAATTGGACCACGTATTGTATTACCGGGTAATAGTGTACCCTACCACAGGAAATAATTATAGGTCATTTAGGGGGTACACAGCGTGACCCTAAATTTTACTGTATGCCTATGCGAAATAGAGTGTTCTGAGAAGCTTAAAATGAAGAAATAAGCGTTCTAAAATGCTTTAAAAATTCAAAGACATCTTTCAATTGTTAACTAACGCAAGGCGCAATATCAGACCTTAATATTGACCCATAATATTTAAATTGGACCAGGTATTATATTACAGGGTAATAGTGTACCCTACAGCAGGAAATAATTATAGGTCAATTAGGGGATACACAGCGTAACCCTAAAGTTTACTATGTATTCCTCTGCAAAATAAAGTGTTCTGAGAAGCTTAAAATGAGGAAATAAGCGTTCTAAAATGCTTTAAAAATTCGAAGACACTTTTATATGTTAACTAACGGCACGGTATCGGACCTTAATATTGACCTATAATTTTTAAATTGGACCACGTATTATATTACAGGGTAATAGTGTACCCTACAGCAGGAAATAATTATAGGTCAAATAGGGGGTACACAGCGGGACCCTAAAGTTCACTATGTATTCCTATGCAAAATAAAGTGTTCTGAGAAGCTTAAAATGAGGAAATAAGCGTTCTAAAATGCTTTAAAAATTCAAAGACATCTTTCAATGGTTAACTAACGCAAGGCGCAATATCAGACCTTAATATTGACCCATAATATTTAAATTGGACCAGGTATTATATTACAGGGTAATAGTGTACCCTACCACAGGAAATAATTATAGGTCAATTAGGGGGTACACAGCGTGACCCTAAAGTTTACTATGTATGCCTATGCGAAATAAAGTGTTCTGAGAAGCTTAAAATGAGGAAATAAGCGTTCTTAAATGCTTTAAAAATTCGAAGACACTTTTCTATGTTAACTAACGGCACGGTATCGGACCTTAATATTGACCTATAATTTTTAAATTGGACCACGTATTATATTACAGGGTAATAGTGTACCCTACCACAGGAAATAATTATAGGTCATTTAGGGGGTACACAGCGTGACCCTAAATTTTACTATGTATGCCTATGCGAAATAAAATGTTCTGAGAAGCTTAAAATGAGGAAATAAGCGTTTTAAAATGCTTTAAAAATTCAAAGACATTTTTCTATGTTATCTAACGACACGGTATCGGACCTTAATATTGACCTATAATTTTTAAATTGGACCACGTATTGTATTACAGGGTAATAGTGTACCCTACCACAGAAAATAATTATAGGTCATTTAGGGGGTACACAGCGTGACCCTAAATTTTACTGTATGCCTATGCGAAATAGAGTGTTCTGAGAAGCTTAAAATGAAGAAATAAGCGTTCTAAAATGCTTTAAAAATTCAAAGACATCTTTCAATGGTTAACTAACGCAAGGCGCAATATCAGACCTTAATATTGACCCATAATATTTAAATTGGACCAGGTATTATATTACAGGGTAATAGTGTACCCTACAGCAGGAAATAATTATAGGTCAATTAGGGGATACACAACGTAACCCTAAAGTTTACTATGTATTCCTATGCAAAATAAAGTGTTCTGAGAAGCTTAAAATGAGGAAATAAGCGTTCTAAAATGCTTTAAAAATTCGAAGACACTTTTATATGTTAACTAACGGCACGGTATCGGACCTTAATATTGACCTATAATTTTTAAATTGGACCACGTATTATATTACAGGGTTATAGTGTACCCTACCACAGGAAATAATTATATGTCAATCAGGGGGTACACAGCGTGACCCTAAAGTTTACTATGTATGCCGATGCGAAATAGAGTGTTCTGAGAAGCTTAAAATGAAGAAATAAGCGTTCTAAAATGCTTTAAAAATTCAAAGACATCTTTCAATGGTTAACTAACGCAAGGCGCAATATCAGACCTTAATATTGACCCATAATATTTAAATTGGACCAGGTATTATATTACAGGGTAATAGTGTACCCTTCCACAAGAAATATTTATAGGTCAATTAGGGGGTACACTATGTATATTTTAAATAGTGCATTAAAACAAGGAAATTCGAAGACACTTTTCTATGTTAACTAACGGCACGGTATCGGACCTTAATATTGACCTATAATTTTTAAATTGGACCACGTATTATAATACAGGGTTATAGTGTACCCTACCACAGGAAATAATTATAGGTCAATTAGGGGGTACACAGCGTGACCCTAAAGTTTACTATGTATGCCTATGCGAAATAAAGTGTTCTGAGAAGCTTAAAATGAGGAAATAAGCGTTCTAAAATGCTTTAAAAATTCAAAGACATTTTCTATGTTATCTAACGACACGGTATCGGACCTTAATATTGACCTATAATTTTTAAATTGGACCACGTATTGTATTACCGGGTAATAGTGTACCCTACCACAGGAAATAATTATAGGTCATTTAGGGGGTACACAGCGTGACCCTAAATTTTACTGTATGCCTATGCGAAATAGAGTGTTCTGAGAAGCTTAAAATGAAGAAATAAGCGTTCTAAAATGCTTTAAAAATTCAAAGACATCTTTCAATTGTTAACTAACGCAAGGCGCAATATCAGACCTTAATATTGACCCATAATATTTAAATTGGACCAGGTATTATATTACAGGGTAATAGTGTACCCTACAGCAGGAAATAATTATAGGTCAATTAGGGGATACACAGCGTAACCCTAAAGTTTACTATGTATTCCTATGCAAAATAACGTGTTCTGAGAAGC
>NW_028257497.1:0-76664 GCF_982258835.1 Parasteatoda tepidariorum
CACGTATTATATTACAGGGTAATAGTGTACCCTACCACAGGAATTAATTATAGGTCATTTAGGGGGTACACAGCGTGACCCTAAATTTACTATGTATGCCTATGCGAAATAAAGTGTTCTGAGAAGCTTAAAATGAGGAAATAAGCGTTCTAAAATGCTTTAAAAATTCAAAGACATTTTTCTATGTTAACTAACGGCACGGTATCGGACCTTAATATTGACCTATAATTTTTAAATTGGACCACGTATTATATTACAGGGTAATAATGTACCCTACCACAGGAAATAATTATAGGTCATTTAGGGGGTACTCAGCGTGACCCTAAATTTTACTATGTTTGCCTATGCGAAATAAAGTGTTCTGAGAAGCTTAAAATGAAGAATAAGCGTTCTAAAATGCTTTAAAAATCAAAGACATCTTTCAATGGTTAACTAGCGCAAGGCGCAATATCAGACCTTAATATTGACCCATAATATTTAAATTGGACCAGGTATTATATTACAGGGTAATAGTGCACCCTACCACAGGAAATAATTATAGGTCAATTAGGGGGTACACTATGTATATTTTAAATAGTGCATTAAAACAAGGAAATACGAAGACACTTTTCTATGTTAACTAACGGCACGTATCGGACCTTAATATTGACCTATAATTTTAAATTGTACCACGTATTATATTACAGGGTAATAGTGTACCTTACCACAGGAAATAATTATAGGTCAATTAGGTGGTACACAGCATGACCCTAAAACTTACTATGTATGCTATGCGAAATAGAGTGTTCTGAGAAGCTTAAAATGAAGAAATAAGCGTTCTAAAATGCTTTAAAAATTCAAAGACATCTTTCCAATGGTTAACTAACGCAAGGCGCGATATCAGACCTTAATCATTGGAACCATAATATTTCAATTGGACCAGGTATTATATTACAGGGTAATAGTGTACCCTACTACAGGAAATAATTATAGGTCAATTAGGGGGTACACTATGTATGTTTTAAATAGTGCATTAAAACAAGAAAATACGAAGACACTTTTCTATGTTAACTAACGGCACGGTATCGGACCTTAATATTGACCTATAATTTTTAAATTGGACCACGTATTATATTACAGGGTTATAGTGTACCCTACCACAGGAAATAATTATAGGTCAATTAGGGGGTACACAGAGTGACCCTAAAGTTTACTATGTATGCCTATGCGAAATAAAGTGTTCTGAGAAGCTTAAAATGAGGAAATAAGCGTTCTAAATGCTTTAAAAATTCAAGACATTTTTCTATGTTAACTAACGGCACGGTATCGGACCTTAATATTGACCTATAATTTTCAAATTGGACCACGTATTATATTACAGGGAAATAGTGTACCCTACCACAGGAAATAATTATAGGTCATTTAGGGGGTACACAGCGTGACCCTCAATTTTACTATGTATGCCTATGCGAAATAGAGTGTTCTGAGATGCTTAAAATGAAGAAATAAGCGTTCAAAAATGCTTTAAAAATTCAAAGACATCTTTCAATGGTTAACTAACGCAAGGCGCAATATCAGACCTTAATATTGACCCATAATATTTAAATTGGACCAGGTATTATATTACAGGGTAATAGTGTACCCTACCACAGGAAAATAATTATAGGTCAATTAGGGGATACACTATGTATATTTTAAATAGTGCATTAAAACAAGGAAATACGAAGACACTTTTCTATGTTAACTAACGGCACGGTATCGGACCTTAATATTGACCTATAATTTTAAACCTGGACCACGTATTATATTACAGGGTTATAGTGTACCCTACCACAGGAAATAATTATAGGTCAATTAGGGGGTACACAGAGTGACCCTAAAGTTTACTATGTATGCCTATGCGAAATAAAGTGTTCTGAGAAGCTTAAAATGAGGAAATAAGCGTTCTAGAAATGCTTTAAAAATTCAAAGACATTTTCTATGTTAACTAACGGCACGGTATCGGACCTTAATATTGACCTATAATTTTTAAATTGGACCACGTATTATATTACAGGGTAATAGTGTGCCACCCTACCACAGAAATAATTATAGGTCATTTAGGGGGTACACAGCGTGACCCTAAATTTTACTATGTATGCCTATGCGAAATAAAGTGTTCTGAGAAGCTTAAAATGAAGAAATAGCGTTCTAAAATGCTTTAAAAATTCAAAGACATCTTTCAATGGTTAACTAGCGCAAGGCGCAATATCAGACCTTAATATTGACCCATAATATTTAAATTGGACCATGTATTATATTACAGGGTAATAGTGCACCCTACCACAGGAAATAATTATAGGTCAATTAGGGGTACACTATGTATATTTTAAATAGTGCATTAAAACAAGGAAATACGAAGACACTTTTCTATGTTAACTAACGGCACGGTATCGGACCTTAATATTGACCTATAATTTTTAAATTGTACCACGTATTATATTACAGGGTAATAGTGTACCTTACCACAGGAAATAGTTATAGGTCAATTAGGTGTACACAGCATGACTCTAAAATTTACTATGTATGCCTATGCGAAATAGGTGATTCTGAGAAGCTTAAAATGAAGAAATAAGCGTTCTAAAATGCTTTAAAAATTCAAAGACATCTTTGAATGGTTAACTAACGCAAGGCGCAATATCAGACCTTAATATTGACCCATAACATTTAAATTGGACCAGGTATTATATTACAGGGTATTAGTGTACCCTTCCACAGGAAATAATTATAGGTCAATTAGGGGGTACACTATGTATATTTTAAATAGTGCATTAAAACAAGGAAATACGAAGACACTTTTCTATGTTAACTAACGGCACGGTATCGGACCTTAATATTGACCTATAATTTTTAAATTGACCACGTATTATATTACAGGGTTATAGTGTACCCTACCACAGGAAATAATTATAGGTCAATTAGGGGGTACGCAGAGTGACCCTAAAGTTTACTATGTATGCTATGCGAAATAAAGTGTTCTGAGAAGCTTAAAATGAGGAAATAAGCGTTCTAAAATGCTTTAAAAATTCAAAGACATTTTTCTATGCTAACTAACGGCACGGTATCGGACCTTATATTGACCTATAATTTTTAAATTGGACCACGTATTATATTACAGGGTAATAGTGTACCCTACCACAGGAAATATTTATAGGTCATTTAGGGGGGTACACAGCGTGACCCTAAATTTTACTATGTATGCTTATTGCGAAATAGAGTGTTCTGAGAAGCTTAAAATGAAGAAATAAGCGTTCTAAAAAGCTTTAAAAATTCAAAGACATCTTTCAATGGTTAACAAGCGCAAGGCGCAATATCAGACCTAATATTGACCCATAATATTTAAATTGGACCAGGTATTATATTACAGGGTAATAGTGTACCCTACACAGGAAATAATTATAGGTCAATTAGGGGGTACACTATGTATATTTTAAATTGTGCATTAAAACAAGGAAATACGAAGACACTTTTCTATGTTAACTCGGTATCGGACCTTAATATTGACCCATAATTTTTAAATTGGACCACGTATTATATTACAGGGTAATAGTGTACCCTACCACAGGAAATAATTATAGGTCAATTAGGGGGTAAACAGTGTGACCCTAAAGTTTACTATGTATGCCTATGCGAAATAAAGTGTTCTGAGAAGCTTAAAATGAGGAAATAAGCGTTCTAAAATGCTTTTAAAATTCAAAGACATTTTTCTATGCTAACTAACGGCACGGTATCGGACCTTAATATTGACCTATAATTTTTAAATTGGACCACCTATTATTTTACAGGGTAATAGTGTACCCTACCACAGGAAATAATTATAGGTCAATTAGGGGGTACATAGCGTGACCCTAAAGTTTACTATGTATGCCTATGCGAAATAAAGTGTTCTGAGAAGCTTAAAATGAAGAAATAAGCGTTCTAAAATGCTTTAAAAATTCAAAGACATCTTTCAATGGTTAACTAACGCAAGGCGCAATATCAAACCTTAATATTGACCCATAATATTTAAATTGAACAAGGTATTGTATTACAGGGTAATAGTGTACCCTACCACAGGAAATAATTATAGGTCAATTAGGGGGTACACTATGTATATTTTAAATAGTGCATTAAAACAAGGAAATACGAAGACATTTTTCAATGTTAACTAACGGCACGGTATCGGAACTTAATATTGACCTATAATTTTTACATTGGACCACGTATTATATTACAGGGTAATGGTGTACCCTACCACAGGAATTAATTATAGGTCATTTAGGGGGTACACAGCGTGACCCTAAATTTTACTATGTATGCCTATGCGAAATAAAGTGTTCTGAGAAGCTTAAAATGAGGAAATAAGCGTTCTAAAATGCTTTAAAAATTCAAAGACATTTTTCTATGTTAACTAACGGCACGGTATCGGACCTTAATATTGACCTATAATTTTTAAATTGGACCACGTATTATATTACAGGGTAATAATGTACCCTACCACAGGAAATAATTATAGGTCATTTAGGGGGTACACAGCGAGACCCTAAATTTTACTATGTATGCCTATGCGAAATAAAGTGTTCTGAGAAGCTTAAAATGAAGAAATAAGCGTTCTAAAATGCTTTAAAAATTCAAAGACATCTTTCAATGGTTAACTAGCGCAAGGCGCAATATCAGACCTTAATATTGACCCATAATATTTAAATTGGACCAGGTATTATATTACAGGGTAATAGTGCACCCTACCACAGGAAATAATTATAGGTCAATTAGGGGGTACACTATGTATATTTTAAATAGTGCATTAAAACAAGGAAATACGAAGACACTTTTCTATGTTAACTAACGGCACGGTATCGGACCTTAATATTGACCTATAATTTTTAAATTGTACCACGTATTATATTACAGGGTAATAGTGTACCTTACCACAGGAAATAATTATAGGTCAATTAGGTGGTACACAGCATGACCCTAAAATTTACTATGTATGCCTATGCGAAATAGAGTGTTCTGAGAAGCTTAAAATGAAGAAATAAGCGTTCTAAAATGCTTTAAAAATTCAAAGACATCTTTCAATGGTTAACTAACGCAAGGCGCGATATCAGACCTTAATATGGAACCATAATATTTCAATTGGACCAGGTATTATATTACAGGGTAATAGTGTACCCTACAACAGGAAATAATTATAGGTCAATTAGGGGGTACACTATGTATGTTTTAAATAGTGCATTAAAACAAGAAAATACGAAGACACTTTTCTATGTTAACTAACGGCACGGTATCGGACCTTAATATTGACCTATAATTTTTAAATTGGACCACGTATTATATTACAGGGTTATAGTGTACCCTACCACAGGAAATAATTATAGGTCAATTAGGGGGTACACAGAGTGACCCTAAAGTTTACTATGTATGCCTATGCGAAATAAAGTGTTCTGAGAAGCTTAAAATGAGGAAATAAGCGTTCTAAAATGCTTTAAAAATTCAAAGACATTTTTCTATGTTAACTAACGGCACGGTATCGGACCTTAATATTGACCTATAATTTTTAAATTGGACCACGTATTATGTTACAGGGTAATAGTGTGCCCTACCACAGGAAATAATTATAGGTCATTTAGGGGGTACACAGCGTGACCCTAAATTTTACTATGTATGCCTATGCGAAATAAAGTGTTCTGAGAAGCTTAAAATGAAGAAATAAGCGTTCTAAAATGCTTTAAAAATTCAAAGACATCTTTCAATGGTTAACTAGCGCAAGGCGCAATATCAGACCTTAATATTGACCCATAATATTTAAATTGGACCAGGTATTATATTACAGGGTAATAGTGCACCCTACCACAGGAAATAATTATAGGTCAATTAGGGGTACACTATGTATATTTTAAATAGTGCATTAAAACAAGGAAATACGAAGACACTTTTCTATGTTAACTAACGGCACGGTATCGGACCTTAATATTGACCTATAATTTTTAAATTGTACCACGTATTATATTACAGGGTAATAGTGTACCTTACCACAGGAAATAATTATAGGTCAATTAGGTGGTACACAGCATGACCCTAAAATTTACTATGTATGCCTATGCGAAATAGAATGTTCTGAGAAGCTTAAAATGAAGAAATAAGCGTTCTAAAATGCTTTAAAAATTCAAAGACATCTTTCAATGGTTAACTAACGCAAGGCGCAATATCAGACCTTAATATTGACCCATAACATTTAAATTGGACCAGGTATTATATTACAGGGTATTAGTGTACCCTTCCACAGGAAATAATTATAGGTCAATTAGGGGGTACACTATGTATATTTTAAATAGTGCATTAAAACAAGGAAATACGAAGACACTTTTCTATGTTAACTAACGGCACGGTATCGGACCTTAATATTGACCTATAATTTTTAAATTGGACCACGTATTATATTACAGGGTTATAGTGTACCCTACCACAGGAAATAATTATAGGTCAATTAGGGGGTACACAGAGTGACCCTAAAGTTTACTATGTATGCCTATGCGAAATAAAGTGTTCTGAGAAGCTTAAAATGAGGAAATAAGCGTTCTAAAATGCTTTAAAAATTCAAAGACATTTTTCTATGTTAACTAACGGCACGGTATCGGATCTTAATATTGACCTATAATTTTTAAATTGGACCACGTATTATATTACAGGGTAATAGTGTGCCCTACCACAGGAAATAATTATAGGTCATTTAGGGGGTACACAGCGTGACCCTAAATTTTACTATGTATGCCTATGCGAAATAAAGTGTTCTGAGAAGCTTAAAATGAAGAAATAAGCGTTCTAAAATGCTTTAAAAATTCAAAGACATCTTTCAATGGTTAACTAGCGCAAGGCGCAATATCAGACCTTAATATTGACCCATAATATTTAAATTGGCCCAGGTATTATATTACAGGGTAATAGTGCACCCTACCACAGGAAATAATTATAGGTCAATTAGGGGGTACACTATGTATATTTTAAATAGTGCATTAAAACAAGGAAATACGAAGACACTTTTCTATGTTAACTAACGGCACGGTATCGGACCTTAATATTGACCTATAATTTTTAAATTGTACCACGTATTATATTACAGGGTAATAGTGTACCTTACCACAGGAAATAATTATAGGTCAATTAGGTGGTACACAGCATGACCCTAAAATTTACTATGTATGCCTATGCGAAATAGAATGTTCTGAGAAGCTTAAAATGAAGAAATAAGCGTTCTAAAATGCTTTAAAAATTCAAAGACATCTTTCAATGGTTAACTAACGCAAGGCGCAATATCAGACCTTAATATTGACCCATAACATTTAAATTGGACCAGGTATTATATTACAGGGTATTAGTGTACCCTTCCACAGGAAATAATTATAGGTCAATTAGGGGGTACACTATGTATATTTTAAATAGTGCATTAAAACAAGGAAATACGAAGACACTTTTCTATGTTAACTAACGGCACGGTATCGGACCTTAATATTGACCTATAATTTTTAAATTGGACCACGTATTATATTACAGGGTTATAGTGTACCCTACCACAGGAAATAATTATAGGTCAATTAGGGGGTACACAGAGTGACCCTAAAGTTTACTATGTATGCCTATGCGAAATAAAGTGTTCTGAGAAGCTTAAAATGAGGAAATAAGCGTTCTAAAATGCTTTAAAAATTCAAAGACATTTTTCTATGTTAACTAACGGCACGGTATCGGATCTTAATATTGACCTATAATTTTTAAATTGGACCACGTATTATATTACAGGGTAATAGTGTGCCCTACCACAGGAAATAATTATAGGTCATTTAGGGGGTACACAGCGTGACCCTAAATTTTACTATGTATGCCTATGCGAAATAAAGTGTTCTGAGAAGCTTAAAATGAAGAAATAAGCGTTCTAAAATGCTTTAAAAATTCAAAGACATCTTTCAATGGTTAACTAGCGCAAGGCGCAATATCAGACCTTAATATTGACCCATAATATTTAAATTGGCCCAGGTATTATATTACAGGGTAATAGTGCACCCTACCACAGGAAATAATTATAGGTCAATTAGGGGGTACACTATGTATATTTTAAATAGTGCATTAAAACAAGGAAATACGAAGACACTTTTCTATGTTAACTAACGGCACGGTATCGGACCTTAATATTGACCTATAATTTTTAAATTGTACCACGTATTATATTACAGGGTAATAGTGTACCTTACCACAGGAAATAATTATAGGTCAATTAGGTGGTACACAGCATGACCCTAAAATTTACTATGTATGCCTATGCGAAATAGAGTGTTCTGAGAAGCTTAAAATGAAGAAATAAGCGTTCTAAAATGCTTTAAAAATTCAAAGACATCTTTCAATGGTTAACTAACGCAAGGCGCGATATCAGACCTTAATATGGAACCATAATATTTCAATTGGACCAGGTATTATATTACAGGGTAATAGTGTACCCTACAACAGGAAATAATTATAGGTCAATTAGGGGGTACACTATGTATGTTTTAAATAGTGCATTAAAACAAGAAAATACGAAGACACTTTTCTATGTTAACTAACGGCACGGTATCGGACCTTAATATTGACCTATAATTTTTAAATTGGACCACGTATTATATTACAGGGTTATAGTGTACCCTACCACAGGAAATAATTATAGGTCAATTAGGGGGTACGCAGAGTGACCCTAAAGTTTTCTATGTATGCCTATGCGAAATGAAGTGTTCTGAGAAGCTTAAAATGAGGAAATAAGCGTTCTAAAATGCTTTAAAAATTCAAAGACATTTTTCTATGCTAACTAACGGCACGGTATCGGACCTTAATACTGACCTATAATTTTTAAATTGGACCACGTATTATATTACAGGGAAATAGTGTACCCTACCACAGGAAATAATTATAGGTCATTTAGGGGGTACACAGCGTGACCCTAAATTTTACTATGTATGCCTATGCGAAATAGAGTGTTCTGAGATGCTTAAAATGAAGAAATAAGCGTTCAAAAATGCTTTAAAAATTCAAAGACATCTTTCAATGGTTAACTAACGCAAGGCGCAATATCAGACCTTAATATTGACCCATAATATTTAAATTGGACCAGGTATTATATTACAGGGTAATAGTGTACCCTACCACAGGAAATAATTATAGGTCAATTAGGGGATACACTATGTATATTTTAAATAGTGCATTAAAACAAGGAAATACGAAGACACTTTTCTATGTTAACTAACGGCACGGTATCGGACCTTAATATTGACCTATAATTTTTAAATTGGACCACGTATTATATTACAGGGTAATAGTGTGCCCTACCACAGGAAATAATTATAGGTCATTTAGGGGGTACACAGCGTGACCCTAAATTTTACTATGTATGCCTATGCGAAATAAAGTGTTCTGAGAAGCTTAAAATGAAGAAATAAGCGTTCTAAAATGCTTTAAAAATTCAAAGACATCTTTCAATGGTTAACTAGCGCAAGGCGCAATATCAGACCTTAATATTGACCCATAATATTTAAATTGGACCAGGTATTATATTACAGGGTAATAGTGTACCCTACCACAGGAAATAATTATAGGTCAATTAGGGGGTACACTATGTATATTTTAAATTGTGCATTAAAACAAGGAAATACGAAGACACTTTTCTATGTTAACTAACGGCACGGTATCGGACCTTAATATTGACCCATAATTTTTAAATTGGACCACGTATTATATTACAGGGTAATAGTGTACCCTACCACAGGAAATAATTATAGGTCAATTAGGGGGTACACAGTGTGACCCTAAAGTTTACTATGTATGCCTATGCGAAATAAAGTGTTCTGAGAAGCTTAAAATGAGGAAATAAGCGTTCTAAAATGCTTTTAAAATTCAAAGACATTTTTCTATGCTAACTAACGGCACGGTATCGGACCTTAATATTGACCTATAATTTTTAAATTGGACCACGTATTATATTACAGGGAAATAGTGTACCCTACCACAGGAAATAATTATAGGTCATTTAGGGGGTACACAGCGTGACCCTAAATTTTACTATGTATGCCTATGCGAAATAGAGTGTTCTGAGATGCTTAAAATGAAGAAATAAGCGTTCAAAAATGCTTTAAAAATTCAAAGACATCTTTCAATGGTTAACTAACGCAAGGCGCAATATCAGACCTTAATATTGACCCATAATATTTAAATTGGACCAGGTATTATATTACAGGGTAATAGTGTACCCTACCACAGGAAATAATTATAGGTCAATTAGGGGATACACTATGTATATTTTAAATAGTGCATTAAAACAAGGAAATACGAAGACACTTTTCTATGTTAACTAACGGCACGGTATCGGACCTTAATATTGACCTATAATTTTTAAATTGGACCACGTATTATATTACAGGGTAATAGTGTGCCCTACCACAGGAAATAATTATAGGTCATTTAGGGGGTACACAGCGTGACCCTAAATTTTACTATGTATGCCTATGCGAAATAAAGTGTTCTGAGAAGCTTAAAATGAAGAAATAAGCGTTCTAAAATGCTTTAAAAATTCAAAGACATCTTTCAATGGTTAACTAGCGCAAGGCGCAATATCAGACCTTAATATTGACCCATAATATTTAAATTGGACCAGGTATTATATTACAGGGTAATAGTGTACCCTACCACAGGAAATAATTATAGGTCAATTAGGGGGTACACTATGTATATTTTAAATTGTGCATTAAAACAAGGAAATACGAAGACACTTTTCTATGTTAACTAACGGCACGGTATCGGACCTTAATATTGACCCATAATTTTTAAATTGGACCACGTATTATATTACAGGGTAATAGTGTACCCTACCACAGGAAATAATTATAGGTCAATTAGGGGGTACACAGTGTGACCCTAAAGTTTACTATGTATGCCTATGCGAAATAAAGTGTTCTGAGAAGCTTAAAATGAGGAAATAAGCGTTCTAAAATGCTTTTAAAATTCAAAGACATTTTTCTATGCTAACTAACGGCACGGTATCGGACCTTAATATTGACCTATAATTTTTAAATTGGACCACCTATTATATTACAGGGTAATAGTGTACCCTACCACAGGAAATAATTATAGGTCAATTAGGGGGTACACAGCGTGACCCTAAAGTTTACTATGTATGCCTATGCGAAATAAAGTGTTCTGAGAAGCTTAAAATGAAGAAATAAGCGTTCTAAAATGCTTTAAAAATTCAAAGACATCTTTCAATGGTTAACTAACGCAAGGCGCAATATCAAACCTTAATATTGACCCATAATATTTAAATTGAACAAGGTATTGTATTACAGGGTAATAGTGTACCCTACCACAGGAAATAATTATAGGTCAATTAGGGGGTACACTATGTATATTTTAAATAGTGCATTAAAACAAGGAAATACGAAGACATTTTTCAATGTTAACTAACGGCACGGTATCGGAACTTAATATTGACCTATAATTTTTACATTGGACCACGTATTATATTACAGGGTAATAGTGTACCCTACCACAGGAATTAATTATAGGTCATTTAGGGGGTACACAGCGTGACCCTAAATTTTACTATGTATGCCTATGCGAAATAAAGTGTTCTGAGAAGCTTAAAATGAAGAAATAAGCGTTCTAAAATGCTTTAAAAATTCAAAGACATCTTTCAATGGTTAACTAGCGCAAGGCGCAATATCAGACCTTAATATTGACCCATAATATTTAAATTGGACCAGGTATTATATTACAGGGTAATAGTGCACCCTACCACAGGAAATAATTATAGGTCAATTAGGGGGTACACTATGTATATTTTAAATAGTGCATTAAAACAAGGAAATACGAAGACACTTTTCTATGTTAACTAACGGCACGGTATCGGACCTTAATATTGACCTATAATTTTTAAATTGTACCACGTATTATATTACAGGGTAATAGTGTACCTTACCACAGGAAATAATTATAGGTCAATTAGGTGGTACACAGCATGACCCTAAAATTTATTATGTATGCCTATGCGAAATAGAGTGTTCTGAGAAGCTTAAAATGAAGAAATAAGCGTTCTAAAATGCTTTAAAAATTCAAAGACATCTTTCAATGGTTAACTAACGCAAGGCGCGATATCAGACCTTAATATGGAACCATAATATTTCAATTGGACCAGGTATTATATTACAGGGTAATAGTGTACCCTACAACAGGAAATAATTATAGGTCAATTAGGGGGTACACTATGTATGTTTTAAATAGTGCATTAAAACAAGAAAATACGAAGACACTTTTCTATGTTAACTAACGGCACGGTATCGGACCTTAATATTGACCTATAATTTTTAAATTGGACCACGTATTATATTACAGGGTTATAGTGTACCCTACCACAGGAAATAATTATAGGTCAATTAGGGGGTACACAGCGTGACCCTAAATTTTACTATGTATGCCTATGCGAAATAGAGTGTTCTGAGATGCTTAAAATGAAGAAATAAGCGTTCAAAAATGCTTTAAAAATTCAAAGACATCTTTCAATGGTTAACTAACGCAAGGCGCAATATCAGACCTTAATATTGACCCATAATATTTAAATTGGACCAGGTATTATATTACAGGGTAATAGTGTACCCTACCACAGGAAATAATTATAGGTCAATTAGGGGATACACTATGTATATTTTAAATAGTGCATTAAAACAAGGAAATACGAAGACACTTTTCTATGTTAACTAACGGCACGGTATCGGACCTTAATATTGACCTATAATTTTTAAACAGGACCACGTATTATATTACAGGGTTATAGTGTACCCTACCACAGGAAATAATTATAGGTCAATTAGGGGGTACACAGAGTGACCCTAAAGTTTACTATGTATGCCTATGCGAAATAAAGTGTTCTGAGAAGCTTAAAATGAGGAAATAAGCGTTCTAAAATGCTTTAAAAATTCAAAGACATTTTTCTATGTTAACTAACGGCACGGTATCGGACCTTAATATTGACCTATAATTTTTAAATTGGACCACGTATTATATTACAGGGTAATAGTGTGCCCTACCACAGGAAATAATTATAGGTCATTTAGGGGGTACACAGCGTGACCCTAAATTTTACTATGTATGCCTATGCGAAATAAAGTGTTCTGAGAAGCTTAAAATGAAGAAATAAGCGTTCTAAAATGCTTTAAAAATTCAAAGACATCTTTCAATGGTTAACTAGCGCAAGGCGCAATATCAGACCTTAATATTGACCCATAATATTTAAATTGGACCAGGTATTATATTACAGGGTAATAGTGCACCCTACCACAGGAAATAATTATAGGTCAATTAGGGGTACACTATGTATATTTTAAATAGTGCATTAAAACAAGGAAATACGAAGACACTTTTCTATGTTAACTAACGGCACGGTATCGGACCTTAATATTGACCTATAATTTTTAAATTGTACCACGTATTATATTACAGGGTAATAGTGTACCTTACCACAGGAAATAATTATAGGTCAATTAGGTGGTACACAGCATGACCCTAAAATTTACTATGTATGCCTATGCGAAATAGAATGTTCTGAGAAGCTTAAAATGAAGAAATAAGCGTTCTAAAATGCTTTAAAAATTCGAAGTCATCTTTCAATGGTTAACTAACGCAAGGCGCAATATCAGACCTTAATATTGACCCATAACATTTAAATTGGACCAGGTATTATATTACAGGGTATTAGTGTACCCTTCCACAGGAAATAATTATAGGTCAATTAGGGGGTACACTATGTATATTTTAAATAGTGCATTAAAACAAGGAAATACGAAGACACTTTTCTATGTTAACTAACGGCACGGTATCGGACCTTAATATTGACCTATAATTTTTAAATTGGACCACGTATTATATTACAGGGTTATAGTGTACCCTACCACAGGAAATAATTATAGGTCAATTAGGGGGTACGCAGAGTGACCCTAAAGTTTACTATGTATGCCTATGCGAAATAAAGTGTTCTGAGAAGCTTAAAATGAGGAAATAAGCGTTCTAAAATGCTTTAAAAATTCAAAGACATCTTTCAATGGTTACCTAACGCAAGGCGCAATATCAGACCTTAATATTGACCCATAATATTTAAATTAGACCAGGTATTATATTACAGGGTAATAGTGTACCCTACCACAGGAAATAATTATAGGTCAATTAGGGGGTACACTATGTATATTTTAAATAGTGCATTAAAACAAGGAAATACGAAGACATTTTTCTATGCTAACTAACGGCACGGTATCGGACCTTAATATTGACCTATAATTTTTAAATTGGACCACGTATTATATTACAGGGTAATAGTGTACCCTACCACAGGAAATATTTATAGGTCATTTAGGGGGTACACAGCGTGACCCTAAATTTTACTATGTATGCTTATGCGAAATAGAGTGTTCTGAGAAGCTTAAAATGAAGAAATAAGCGTTCTAAAATGCTTTAAAAATTCAAAGACATCTTTCAATGGTTAACTAGCGCAAGGCGCAATATCAGACCTTAATATTGACCCATAATATTTAAATTGGACCAGGTATTATATTACAGGGTAATAGTGTACCCTACCACAGGAAATAATTATAGGTCAATTAGGGGGTACACTATGTATATTTTAAATTGTGCATTAAAACAAGGAAATACGAAGACACTTTACTATGTTAACTAACGGCACGGTATCGGACCTTAATATTGACCCATAATTTTTAAATTGGACCACGTATTATATTACAGGGTAATAGTGTACCCTACCACAGGAAATAATTATAGGTCAATTAGGGGGTACACAGTGTGACCCTAAAGTTTACTATGTATGCCTATGCGAAATAAAGTGTTCTGAGAAGCTTAAAATGAGGAAATAAGCGTTCTAAAATGCTTTTAAAATTCAAAGACATTTTTCTATGCTAACTAACGGCACGGTATCGGACCTTAATATTGACCTATAATTTTTAAATTGGACCACCTATTATATTACAGGGTAATAGTGTACCCTACCACAGGAAATAATTATAGGTCAATTAGGGGGTACACAGCGTGACCCTAAAGTTTACTATGTATGCCTATGCGAAATAAAGTGTTCTGAGAAGCTTAAAATGAAGAAATAAGCGTTCTAAAATGCTTTAAAAATTCAAAGACATCTTTCAATGGTTAACTAACGCAAGGCGCAATATCAAACCTTAATATTGACCCATAATATTTAAATTGAACAAGGTATTGTATTACAGGGTAATAGTGTACCCTACCACAGGAAATAATTATAGGTCAATTAGGGGGTACACTATGTATATTTTAAATAGTGCATTAAAACAAGGAAATACGAAGACATTTTTCAATGTTAACTAACGGCACGGTATCGGAACTTAATATTGACCTATAATTTTAACATTGGACCACGTATTATATTACAGGGTAATAGTGTACCCTATTACAGGAATTAATTATAGGTCATTTAGGGGGTACACAGCGTGACCCTAAATTTTACTATGTATGCCTATGCGAAATAAAGTGTTCTGAGAAGCTTAAAATGAGGAAATAAGCGTTCTAAAATGCTTTAAAAATTCAAAGACATTTTTCTATGTTAACTAACGGCACGGTATCGGACCTTAATATTGACCTATAATTTTTAAATTGGACCACGTATTATATTACAGGGTAATAATGTACCCTACCACAGGAAATAATTATAGGTCATTTAGGGGGTACACAGCGTGACCCTAAATTTTACTATGTATGCCTATGCGAAATAGAGTGTTCTGAGATGCTTAAAATGAAGAAATAAGCGTTCTAAAATGCTTTAAAAATTCAAAGACATCTTTCAATGGTTAACTAACGCAAGGCGCAATATCAGACCTTAATATTGACCCATAATATTTAAATTGGACCAGGTATTATATTACAGGGTAATAGTGTAGCCTTCCACAGGAAATAATTATAGGTCAATTAGGGGGTACACTATGTATATTTTAAATAGTGCATTAAAACAAGGAAATACGAAGACATTTTTCAATGTTAACTAACGGCACGGTATCGGAACTTAATATTGACCTATAATTTTTACATTGGACCACGTATTATATTACAGGGTAATAGTGTACCCTACCACAGGAATTAATTATAGGTCATTTAGGGGGTACACAGCGTGACCCTAAATTTTACTATGTATGCCTAAGCGAAATAAATTGTTCTGAGAAGCTTAAAATGAGGAAATAAGCGTTCTAAAATGCTTTTAAAATTCAAAGACATTTTTCTATGCTAACTAACGGCACGGTATCGGACCTTAATATTGACCTATAATTTTTAAATTGGACCACCTATTATATTACAGGGTAATAGTGTACCCTACCACAGGAAATAATTATAGGTCAAATAGGGGGTACACAGCGTGACCCTAAAGTTTACTATGTATGCCTATCCGAAATAAAGTGTTCTGAGAAGCTTAAAATGAAGAAATAAGCGTTCTAAAATGCTTTAAAAATTCAAAGACATCTTTCAATGGTTAACTAACGCAAGGCGCAATATCAAACCTTAATATTGACCCATAATATTTAAATTGAACAAGGTATTGTATTACAGGGTAATAGTGTACCCTACTACAGGAAATAATTATAGGTCAATTAGGGGGTACACTATGTATATTTTAAATAGTGCATTAAAACAAGGAAATACGAAGACATTTTTCAATGTTAACTAACGGCACGGTATCGGAACTTAATATTGACCTATAATTTTTACATTGGACCACGTATTATATTACAGGGTAATAGTGTACCCTACCACAGGAATTAATTATAGGTCATTTAGGGGGTACACAGCGTGACCCTAAATTTTACTATGTATGCCTAAGCGAAATAAATTGTTCTGAGAAGCTTAAAATGAGGAAATAAGCGTTCTAAAATGCTTTAAAAATTCAAAGACATTTTTCTATGTTAACTAACGGCACGGTATCGGACCTTAATATTGACCTATAATTTTTAAATTGGACCACGTATTATATTACAGGGTAATAATGTACCCTACCACAGGAAATAATTATAGGTCATTTAGGGGGTACACAGTGTGACCCTAAATTTTACTATGTATGCCTATGCGAAATAGAGTGTTCTGAGATGCTTAAAATGAAGAAATAAGCGTTCAAAAATGCTTTAAAAATTCAAAGACATCTTTCAATGGTTAACTAGCCCAAGGCGCAATATCAGACCTTAATATTGACCCATAATATTTAAATTGGACCAGGTATTATATTACAGGGTAATAGTGCACCCTACCACAGGAAATAATTATAGGTCAATTAGGGGTACACTATGTATATTTTAAATAGTGCATTAAAACAAGGAAATACGAAGACACTTTTCTATGTTAACTAACGGCACGGTATCGGACCTTAATATTGACCTATAATTTTTAAATTGTACCACGTATTATATTACAGGGTAATAGTGTACCTTACCACAGGAAATAATTATAGGTCAATTAGGTGGTACACAGCATGACCCTAAAATTTACTATGTATGCCTATGCGAAATAGAATGTTCTGAGAAGCTTAAAATGAAGAAATAAGCGTTCTAAAATGCTTTAAAAATTCAAAGACATCTTTCAATGGTTAACTAACGCAAGGCGCAATATCAGACCTTAATATTGACCCATAACATTTAAATTGGACCAGGTATTATATTACAGGGTATTAGTGTACCCTTCCACAGGAAATAATTATAGGTCAATTAGGGGGTACACTATGTATATTTTAAATAGTGCATTAAAACAAGGAAATACGAAGACACTTTTCTATGTTAACTAACGGCACGGTATCGGACCTTAATATTAACCTATAATTTTTAAATTGGACCACGTATTATATTACAGGGTTATAGTGTACCCTACCACAGGAAATAATTATAGGTCAATTAGGGGGTACGCAGAGTGACCCTAAAGTTTACTATGTATGCCTATGCGAAATAAAGTGTTCTGAGAAGCTTAAAATGAGGAAATAAGCGTTCTAAAATGCTTTAAAAATTCAAAGACATTTTTCTATGCTAACTAACGGCACGGTATCGGACCTTAATATTGACCTATAATTTTTAAATTGGACCACGTATTATATTACAGGGTAATAGTGTACCCTACCTCAGGAAATATTTATAGGTCATTTAGGGGGTACACAGCGTGACCCTAAATTTTACTATGTATGCTTATGCGAAATAGAGTGTTCTGAGAAGCTTAAAATGAAGAAATAAGCGTTCTAAAATGCTTTAAAAATTCAAAGACATCTTTCAATGGTTAACTAGCGCAAGGCGCAATATCAGACCTTAATATTGACCCATAATATTTAAATTGGACCAGGTATTATATTACAGGGTAATAGTGTACCCTACCACAGGAAATAATTATAGGTCAATTAGGGGGTACACTATGTATATTTTAAATTGTGCATTAAAACAAGGAAATACGAAGACACTTTTCTATGTTAACTAACGGCACGGTATCGGACCTTAATATTGACCCATAATTTTTAAATTGGACCACGTATTATATTACAGGGTAATAGTGTACCCTACCACAGGAAATAATTATAGGTCAATTAGGGGGTACACAGTGTGACCCTAAAGTTTACTATGTATGCCTATGCGAAATAAAGTGTTCTGAGAAGCTTAAAATGAGGAAATAAGCGTTCTAAAATGCTTTTAAAATTCAAAGACATTTTTCTATGCTAACTAACGGCACGGTATCGGACCTTAATATTGACCTATAATTTTTAAATTGGACCACCTATTATATTACAGGGTAATAGTGTACCCTACCACAGGAAATAATTATAGGTCAATTAGGGGGTACACAGCGTGACCCTAAAGTTTACTATGTATGCCTATGCGAAATAAAGTGTTCTGAGAAGCTTAAAATGAAGAAATAAGCGTTCTAAAATGCTTTAAAAATTCAAAGACATCTTTCAATGGTTAACTAACGCAAGGCGCAATATCAAACCTTAATATTGACCCATAATATTTAAATTGAACAAGGTATTGTATTACAGGGTAATAGTGTACCCTACCACAGGAAATAATTATATGTCAATTAGGGGGTACACTATGTATATTTTAAATAGTGCATTAAAACAAGGAAATACGAAGACATTTTTCAATGTTAACTAACGGCACGGTATCGGAACTTAATATTGACCTATAATTTTTACATTGGACCACGTATTATATTACAGGGTAATAGTGTACCCTACCACAGGAATTAATTATAGGTTATTTAGGGGGTACACAGCGTGACCCTAAATTTTACTATGTATGCCTATGCGAAATAAAGTGTTCTGAGAAGCTTAAAATGAGGAAATAAGCGTTCTAAAATGCTTTAAAAATTCAAAGACATTTTTCTATGTTAACTAACGGCACGGTATCGGACCTTAATATTGACCTATAATTTTTAAATTGGACCACGTATTATATTACAGGGTAATAATGTACCCTATAACAGGAAATAATTATAGGTCATTTAGGGGGTACACAGCGTGACCCTAAATTTTACTATGTATGCCTATGCGAAATAGAGTGTTCTGAGATGCTTAAAATGAAGAAATAAGCGTTCTAAAATGCTTTAAAAATTCAAAGACATCTTTCAATGGTTAACTAACGCAAGGCGCAATATCAGACCTTAATATTGACCCATAATATTTAAATTGGACCAGGTATTATATTACAGGGTAATAGTGTACCCTTCCACAGGAAATAATTATAGGTCAATTAGGGGGTACACTATGTATATTTTAAATAGTGCATTAAAACAAGGAAATACGAAGACACTTTTCTATGTTAACTAACGGCACGGTATCGGACCTTAATATTGACCTATAATTTTTAAATTGGACCACGTATTATATTACAGGGTTATAGTGTACCCTACCACAGGAAATAATTATAGGTCAATTAGGGGGTACGCAGAGTGACCCTAAAGTTTACTATGTATGCCTATGCGAAATAAAGTGTTCTGAGAAGCTTAAAATGAGGAAATAAGCGTTCTAAAATGCTTTAAAAATTCAAAGACATTTTTCTATGCTAACTAACGGCACGGTATCGGACCTTAATATTGACCTATAATTTTTAAATTGGACCACGTATTATATTACAGGGTAATAGTGTACCCTACCACAGGAAATATTTATAGGTCAATTAGGGGGTACACAGCGTGACCCTAAATTTTACTATGTATGCTTATGCGAAATAGAGTGTTCTGAGAAGCTTAAAATGAAGAAATAAGCGTTCTAAAATGCTTTAAAAATTCAAAGACATCTTTCAATGGTTAACTAGCGCAAGGCGCAATATCAGACCTTAATATTGACCCATAATATTTAAATTGGACCAGGTATTATATTACAGGGTAATAGTGTACTCTACCACAGGAAATAATTATAGGTCAATTAGGGGGTACACTATGTATATTTTAAATTGTGCATTAAAACAAGGAAATACGAAGACACTTTTCTATGTTAACTAACGGCACGGTATCGGACCTTAATATTGACCCATAATTTTTAAATTGGACCACGTATTATATTACAGGGTAATAGTGTACCCTACCACAGGAAATAATTATAGGTCAATTAGGGGGTACACAGTGTGACCCTAAAGTTTACTATGTATGCCTATGCGAAATAAAGTGTTCTGAGAAGCTTAAAATGAGGAAATAAGCGTTCTAAAATGCTTTTAAAATTCAAAGACATTTTTCAATGCTAACTAACGGCACGGTATCGGACCTTAATATTGACCTATAATTTTTAAATTGGACCACCTATTATATTACGGGGTAATAGTGTACCCTACCACAGGAAATAATTATAGGTCAATTAGGGGGTACACAGCGTGACCCTAAAGTTTACTATGTATGCCTATGCGAAATAAAGTGTTCTGAGAAGCTTAAAATGAAGAAATAAGCGTTCTAAAATGCTTTAAAAATTCAAAGACATCTTTCAATGGTTAACTAACGCAAGGCGCAATATCAAACCTTAATATTGACCCATAATATTTAAATTGAACAAGGTATTGTATTACAGGGTAATAGTGTACCCTACTACAGGAAATAATTATAGGTCAATTAGGGGGTACACTATGTATATTTTAAATAGTGCATTAAAACAAGGAAATACGAAGACATTTTTCAATGTTAACTAACGGCACGGTATCGGAACTTAATATTGACCTATAATTTTTACATTGGACCACGTATTATATTACAGGGTAATAGTGTACCCTACCACAGGAATTAATTATAGGTCATTTAGGGGGTACACAGCGTGACCCTAAATTTTACTATGTATGCCTATGCGAAATAAATTGTTCTGAGAAGCTTAAAATGAGGAAATAAGCGTTCTAAAATGCTTTAAAAATTCAAAGACATTTTTCTATGTTAACTAACGGCACGGTATCGGACCTTAATATTGACCTATAATTTTTAAATTGGACCACGTATTATATTACAGGGTAATAATGTACCCTACCACAGGAAATAATTATAGGTCAATTAGGGGATACACTATGTATATTTTAAATAGTGCATTAAAACAAGGAAATACGAAGACACTTTTCTATGTTAACTAACGGCACGGTATCGGACCTTAATATTGACCTATAATTTTTAAACAGGACCACGTATTATATTACAGGGTTATAGTGTACCCTACCACAGGAAATAATTATAGGTCAATTAGGGGGTACACAGAGTGACCCTAAAGTTTACTATGTATGCCTATGCGAAATAAAGTGTTCTGAGAAGCTTAAAATGAGGAAATAAGCGTTCTAAAATGCTTTAAAAATTCAAAGACATTTTTCTATGTTAACTAACGGCACGGTATCGGACCTTAATATTGACCTATAATTTTTAAATTAGACCACGTATTATATTACAGGGTAATAGTGTGCCCTACCACAGGAAATAATTATAGGTCATTTAGGGGGTACACAGCGTGACCCTAAATTTTACTATGTATGCCTATGCGAAATAAAGTGTTCTGAGAAGCTTAAAATGAAGAAATAAGCGTTCTAAAATGCTTTAAAAATTCAAAGACATCTTTCAATGGTTAACTAGCGCAAGGCGCAATATCAGACCTTAATATTGACCCATAATATTTAAATTGGACCAGGTATTATATTACAGGGTAATAGTGCACCCTACCACAGGAAATAATTATAGGTCAATTAGGGGTACACTATGTATATTTTAAATAGTGCATTAAAACAAGGAAATACGAAGACACTTTTCTATGTTAACTAACGGCACGGTATCGGACCTTAATATTGACCTATAATTTTTAAATTGTACCACGTATTATATTACAGGGTAATAGTGTACCTTACCACAGGAAATAATTATAGGTCAATTAGGTGGTACACAGCATGACCCTAAAATTTACTATGTATGCCTATGCGAAATAGAATGTTCTGAGAAGCTTAAAATGAAGAAATAAGCGTTCTAAAATGCTTTAAAAATTCAAAGACATCTTTCAATGGTTAACTAACGCAAGGCGCAATATCAGACCTTAATATTGACCCATAACATTTAAATTGGACCAGGTATTATATTACAGGGTATTAGTGTACCCTTCCACAGAAATAATTATAGGTCAATTAGGGGGTACACTATGTATATTTTAAATAGTGCATTAAAACAAGGAAATACGAAGACACTTTTCTATGTTAACTAACGGCACGGTATCGGACCTTAATATTGACCTATAATTTTTAAATTGGACCACGTATTATATTACAGGGTTATAGTGTACCCTACCACAGGAAATAATTATAGGTCAATTAGGGGGTACGCAGAGTGACCCTAAAGTTTACTATGTATGCCTATGCGAAATAAAGTGTTCTGAGATGCTTAAAATGAAGAAATAAGCGTTCTAAAATGCTTTAAAAATTCAAAGACATCTTTCAATGGTTAACTAACGCAAGGCGCAATATCAGACCTTAATATTGACCCATAATATTTAAATTGGACCAGGTATTATATTACAGGGTAATAGTGTACCCTTCCACAGGAAATAATTATAGGTCAATTAGGGGGTACACTATGTATATTTTAAATAGTGCATTAAAACAAGGAAATACGAAGACACTTTTCTATGTTAACTAACGGCACGGTATCGGACCTTAATATTGACCTATAATTTTTAAATTGGACCACGTATTATATTACAGGGTTATAGTGTACCCTACCACAGGAAATAATTATAGGTCAATTAGGGGGTACGCAGAGTGACCCTAAAGTTTACTATGTATGCCTATGCGAAATAAAGTGTTCTGAGAAGCTTAAAATGAGGAAATAAGCGTTCTAAAATGCTTTAAAAATTCAAAGACATTTTTCTATGCTAACTAACGGCACGGTATCGGACCTTAATATTGACCTATAATTTTTAAATTGGACCACGTATTATATTACAGGGTAATAGTGTACCCTACCACAGGAAATATTTATAGGTCAATTAGGGGGTACACAGCGTGACCCTAAATTTTACTATGTATGCTTATGCGAAATAGAGTGTTCTGAGAAGCTTAAAATGAAGAAATAAGCGTTCTAAAATGCTTTAAAATTTCAAAGACATCTTTCAATGGTTAACTAGCGCAAGGCGCAATATCAGACCTTAATATTGACCCATAATATTTAAATTGGACCAGGTATTATATTACAGGGTAATAGTGTACTCTACCACAGGAAATAATTATAGGTCAATTAGGGGGTACACTATGTATATTTTAAATTGTGCATTAAAACAAGGAAATACGAAGACACTTTTCTATGTTAACTAACGGCACGGTATCGGACCTTAATATTGACCCATAATTTTTAAATTGGACCACGTATTATATTACAGGGTAATAGTGTACCCTACCACAGGAAATAATTATAGGTCAATTAGGGGGTACACAGTGTGACCCTAAAGTTTACTATGTATGCCTATGCGAAATAAAGTGTTCTGAGAAGCTTAAAATGAGGAAATAAGCGTTCTAAAATGCTTTTAAAATTCAAAGACATTTTTCTATGCTAACTAACGGCACGGTATCGGACCTTAATATTGACCTATAATTTTTAAATTGGACCACCTATTATATTACAGGGTAATAGTGTACCCTACCACAGGAAATAATTATAGGTCAATTAGGGGGTACACAGCGTGACCCTAAATTTTACTATGTATGCCTATGCGAAATAAAGTGTTCTGAGAAGCTTAAAATGAAGAAATAAGCGTTCTAAAATGCTTTAAAAATTCAAAGACATCTTTCAATGGTTAACTAGCGCAAGGCGCAATATCAGACCTTAATATTGACCCATAATATTTAAATTGGACCAGGTATTATATTACAGGGTAATAGTGCACCCTACCACAGGAAATAATTATAGGTCAATTAGGGGTACACTATGTATATTTTAAATAGTGCATTAAAACAAGGAAATACGAAGACACTTTTCTATGTTAACTAACGGCACGGTATCGGACCTTAATATTGACCTATAATTTTTAAATTGTACCACGTATTATATTACAGGGTAATAGTGTACCTTACCACAGGAAATAATTATAGGTCAATTAGGTGGTACACAGCATGACCCTAAAATTTACTATGTATGCCTATGCGAAATAGAATGTTCTGAGAAGCTTAAAATGAAGAAATAAGCGTTCTAAAATGCTTTAAAAATTCAAAGACATCTTTCAATGGTTAACTAACGCAAGGCGCAATATCAGACCTTAATATTGACCCATAACATTTAAATTGGACCAGGTATTATATTACAGGGTATTAGTGTACCCTTCCACAGGAAATAATTATAGGTCAATTAGGGGGTACACTATGTATATTTTAAATAGTGCATTAAAACAAGGAAATACGAAGACACTTTTCTATGTTAACTAACGGCACGGTATCGGACCTTAATATTGACATATAATTTTTAAATTGGACCACGTATTATATTACAGGGTTATAGTGTACCCTACCACAGGAAATAATTATAGGTCAATTAGGGGGTACACTATGTATATTTTAAATTGTGCATTAAAACAAGGAAATACGAAGACACTTTTCTATGTTAACTAACGGCACGGTATCGGACCTTAATATTGACCTATAATTTTTAAATTGGACCACCTATTATATTACAGGGTAATAGTGTACCCTACCAAAGGAAATAATTATAGGTCAATTAGGGGGTACACAGCGTGACCCTAAAGTTTACTATGTATGCCTATGCGAAATAAAGTGTTCTGAGAAGCTTAAAATGAAGAAATAAGCGTTCTAAAATGCTTTAAAAATTCAAAGACATCTTTCAATGGTTAACTAACGCAAGGCGCAATATCAAACCTTAATATTGACCCATAATATTTAAATTGAACAAGGTATTGTATTACAGGGTAATAGTGTACCCTACCACAGGAAATAATTATAGGTCAATTAGGGGGTACACTATGTATATTTTAAATAGTGCATTAAAACAAGGAAATACGAAGACATTTTTCAATGTTAACTAACGGCACGGTATCGGAACTTAATATTGACCTATAATTTTTACATTGGACCACGTATTATAGTACAGGGTAATAGTGTACCCTACCACAGGAATTAATTATAGGTCATTTAGGGGGTACACAGCGTGACCCTAAATTTTACTATGTATGCCTATGCGAAATAAAGTGTTCTGAGAAGCTTAAAATGAGGAAATAAGCGTTCTAAAATGCTTTAAAAATTCAAAGACATTTTTCTATGTTAACTAACGGCACGGTATCGGACCTTAATATTGACCTATAATTTTTAAATTGGACCACGTATTATATTACAGGGTAATAATGTACCCTACCACAGGAAATAATTATAGGTCATTTAGGGGGTACACAGCGTGACCCTAAATTTTACTATGTATGCCTATGCGAAATAGAGTGTTCTGAGATGCTTAAAATGAAGAAATAAGCGTTCTAAAATGCTTTAAAAATTCAAAGACATCTTTCAATGGTTAACTAACGCAAGGCGCAATATCAGACCTTAATATTGACCCATAATATTTAAATTGGACCAGGTATTATATTACAGGGTAATAGTGTACCCTTCCACAGGAAATAATTATAGGTCAATTAGGGGGTACACTATGTATATTTTAAATAGTGCATTAAAACAAGGAAATACGAAGACACTTTTCTATGTTAACTAACGGCACGGTATCGGACCTTAATATTGACCTATAATTTTTAAATTGGACCACGTATTATATTACAGGGTTATAGTGTACCCTACCACAGGAAATAATTATAGGTCAATTAGGGGGTACGCAGAGTGACCCTAAAGTTTACTATGTATGCCTATGCGAAATAAAGTGTTCTGAGAAGCTTAAAATGAGGAAATAAGCGTTCTAAAATGCTTTAAAAATTCAAAGACATTTTTCTATGCTAACTAACGGCACGGTATCGGACCTTAATATTGACCTATAATTTTTAAATTGGACCACGTATTATATTACAGGGTAATAGTGTACCCTACCACAGGAAATATTTATAGGTCAATTAGGGGGTACACAGCGTGACCCTAAATTTTACTATGTATGCTTATGCGAAATAGAGTGTTCTGAGAAGCTTAAAATGAAGAAATAAGCGTTCTAAAATGCTTTAAAAATTCAAAGACATCTTTCAATGGTTAACTAGCGCAAGGCGCAATATCAGACCTTAATATTGACCCATAATATTTAAATTGGACCAGGTATTATATTACAGGGTAATAGTGTACCCTACCACAGGAAATAATTATTGGTCAATTAGGGGGTACACTATGTATATTTTAAATTGTGCATTAAAACAAGGAAATACGAAGACACTTTTCTATGTTAACTAACGGCACGGTATCGGACCTTAATATTGACCCATAATTTTTAAATTGGACCACGTATTATATTACAGGGTAATAGTGTACCCTACCACAGGAAATAATTATAGGTCAATTAGGGGGTACACAGTGTGACCCTAAAGTTTACTATGTATGCCTATGCGAAATAAAGTGTTCTGAGAAGCTTAAAATGAGGAAATAAGCGTTCTAAAATGCTTTTAAAATTCAAAGACATTTTTCTATGCTAACTAACGGCACGGTATCGGACCTTAATATTGACCTATAATTTTTAAATTGGACCACCTATTATATTACAGGGTAATAGTGTACCCTACCACAGGAAATAATTATAGGTCAATTAGGGGGTACACAGCGTGACCCTAAAGTTTACTATGTATGCCTATGCGAAATAAAGTGTTCTGAGAAGCTTAAAATGAAGAAATAAGCGTTCTAAAATGCTTTAAAAATTCAAAGACATCTTTCAATGGTTAACTAACGCAAGGCGCAATATCAAACCTTAATATTGACCCATAATATTTAAATTGAACAAGGTATTGTATTACAGGGTAATAGTGTACCCTACCACAGGAAATAATTATAGGTCAATTAGGGGGTACACTATGTATATTTTAAATAGTGCATTAAAACAAGGGAATACGAAGACATTTTTCAATGTTAACTAACGGCACGGTATCGGAACTTAATATTGACCTATAATTTTTACATTGGACCACGTATTATATTACAGGGTAATAGTGTACCCTACCACAGGAATTAATTATAGGTCATTTAGGGGGTACACAGCGTGACCCTAAATTTTACTATGTATGCCTATGCGAAATAAAGTGTTCTGAGAAGCTTAAAATGAGGAAATAAGCGTTCTAAAATGCTTTAAAAATTCAAAGACATTTTTCTATGTTAACTAACGGCACGGTATCGGACCTTAATATTGACTTATAATTTTTAAATTGGACCACGTATTATATTACAGGGTAATAATGTACCCTACCACAGGAAATAATTATAGGTCATTTAGGGGGTACACAGCGTGACCCTAAATTTTACTATGTATGCCTATGCGAAATAGAGTGTTCTGAGATGCTTAAAATGAAGAAATAAGCGTTCAAAAATGCTTTAAAAATTCAAAGACATCTTTCAATGGTTAACTAACGCAAGGCGCAATATCAGACCTTAATATTGACCCATAATATTTAAATTGGACCAGGTATTATATTACAGGGTAATAGTGTACCCTACCACAGGAAATAATTATAGGTCAATTAGGGGGTACACTATGTATATTTTAAATAGTGCATTAAAACAAGGAAATACGAAGACACTTTTTTATGTTAACTAACGGCACGTTATCGGAAATTAATATTGACCTATAATTTTTAAATTGGACCACGTATTATATTACAGGGTTATAGTGTACCCTACCACAGGAAATAATTATAGGTCAATTAGGGGGTACGCAGAGTGACCCTAAAGTTTACTATGTATGCCTATGCGAAATAAAGTGTTCTGAGAAGCTTAAAATGAGGAAATAAGCGTTCTAAAATGCTTTAAAAATTCAAAGACATTTTTCTATGCTAACTAACGGCACGGTATCGGACCTTAATATTGACCTATAATTTTTAAATTGGACCACCTATTATATTACAGGGTAATAGTGTACCCTACCACAGGAAATAATTATAGGTCAATTAGAAGGTACACAGCGTGACCCTAAAGTTTACTATGTATGCCTATGCGAAATAAAGTGTTCTGAGAAGCTTAAAATGAAGAAATAAGCGTTCTAAAATGCTTTAAAAATTCAAAGACATCTTTCAATGGTTAACTAACGCAAGGCGCAATATCAAACCTTAATATTGACCCATAATATTTAAATTGAACCAGGTATTGTATTACAGGGTAATAGTGTACCCTACCACAGGAAATAATTATAGGTCAATTAGGGGGTACACTATGTGTATTTTAAATAGTGCATTAAAACAAGGAAATACGAAGACATTTTTCAATGTTAACTAACGGCACGGTATCGGAACTTAATATTGACCTATAATTTTTAAATTGGACCACGTATTATATTACAGGGTAATAGTGTACCCTACCACAGGAAATAATTATAGGTCATTTAGGGGGTACACAGCGTGACCCTAAATTTTACTATGTATGCCTATGGGAAATAGAGTGTTCTGAGAAGCTTAAAATGAAGAAATAAGCGTTCTAAAATGCTTTAAAAATTCAAAGACATCTTTCAATGGTTAAATAACGCAAGGCGCAATATCAGACCTTAATATTGACCCATAATATTTAAATTGGACCAGGTATTATATTACAGGGTAATAGTGTACCCTTCCAAAGGAAATAATTATAGGTCAATTAGGGGGTACACAGTGTGACCCTAAAGTTTACTATGTATGCCTATGCGAAATAAAGTGTTCTGAGAAGCTTAAAATGAGGAAATAAGCGTTCTAAAATGCTTTTAAAATTCAAAGACATTTTTCTATGCTAACTAACGGCACGGTATCGGACCTTAATATTGACCTATAATTTTTAAATTGGACCACCTATTATATTACAGGGTAATAGTGTACCCTACCACAGGAAATAATTATAGGTCAATTAGGGGGTACACAGCGTGACCCTAAAGTTTACTATGTATGCCTATGCGAAATAAAGTGTTCTGAGAAGCTTAAAATGAAGAAATAAGCGTTCTAAAATGCTTTAAAAATTCAAAGACATCTTTCAATGGTTAACTTACGCAAGGCGCAATATCAAACCTTAATATTGACCCATAATATTTAAATTGAACAAGGTATTGTATTACAGGGTAATAGTGTACCCTACCACAGGAAATAATTATAGGTCAATTAGGGGGTACACTATGTATATTTTAAATAGTGCATTAAAACAAGGAAATACGAAGACATTTTTCAATGTTAACTAACGGCACGGTATCGGAACTTAATATTGACCTATAATTTTTAAATTGGACCACGTATTATATTACAGGGTAATAGTGTACCCTACCACAGGAAATAATTATAGGTCATTTAGGGGGTTCACAGCGTGACCCTAAATTTTACTATGTATGCCTATGCGAAATAGAGTGTTCTGAGAAGCTTAAAATGAAGAAATAAGCGGTCTAAAATGCTTTAAAAATTCAAAGACATCTTTCAATGGTTAACTAACGCAAGGCGCAATATCAGACCTTAATATTGACCCATAATATTTAAATTGGACCAGGTATTATATTACAGGGTAATAGTGAAACCCTACCACAGGAAATAATTATAGGTCAATTAGGGGGTACACAGTGTGACCCTAAAGTTTACTATGTATGACTATGCGAAATAAAGTGTTCTGAGAAGCTTAAAATGAGGAAATAAGCGTTCTAAAATGCTTTTAAAATTCAAAGACATTTTTCTATGCTAACTAACGGCACGGTATCGGACCTTAATATTGACCTATAATTTTAAATTGGACCACCTATTATATTACAGGGTAATAGTGTACCCTACCACAGGAAATAATTATAGGTCATTTAGGGGGTACACAGCGTGACCCTAAATTTTACTATGTATGCCTATGCGAAATAAAGTGTTCTGAGAAGCTTAAAATGAAGAAATAAGCGTTCTAAAATGCTTTAAAAATTCAAAGACATCTTTCAATGGTTAACTAGCGCAAGGCGCAATATCAGACCTTAATATTGACCCATAATATTTAATTGGACCAGGTATTATATTACAGGGTAATAGTGCACCCTACCACAGGAAATAATTATAGGTCAATTAGGGGGTACACTATGTATATTTTAAATAGTGCATTAAAACAAGGAAATACGAAGACACTTTTCTATGTTAACTAACGGCACGGTATCGGACCTTAATATTGACCTATAATTTTTAAATTGTACCACGTATTATATTACAGGGTAATAGTGTACCTTACCACAGGAAATAATTATAGGTCAATTAGGTGGTACACAGCATTGACCCTAAAATTTACTATGTATGCCTATGCGAAATAGAGTGTTCTGAGAAGCTTAAAATGAAGAAATAAGCGTTCTAAAATGCTTTAAAAATTCAAAGACATCTTTCAATGGTTAACTAACGCAAGGCGCGATATCAGACCTTAATATGGAACCATAATATTTCAATTGGACCAGGTATTATATTACAGGGTAATAGTGTACCCTACAACAGGAAATAATTATAGGTCAATTAGGGGGTACACTATGTATGTTTTAAATAGTGCATTAAAACAAGAAAATACGAAGGCACTTTTCTATGTTAACTAACGGCACGGTATCGGACCTTAATATTGACCTATAATTTTAAATTGGACCACGTATTATATTACAGGGTTATAGTGTAACCTACCACAGGAAATAATTATAGGTCAATTAGGGGGTACACAGAGTGACCCTAAAGTTTACTATGTATGCCTATGCGAAATAAAGTGTTCTGAGAAGCTTAAAATGAGGAAATAAGCGTTCTAAAATGCTTTAAAAATTCAAAGACATTTTTCTATGTTAACTAACGGCACGGTATCGGACCTTAATATTGACCTATAATTTTTAAATTGGACCACCTATTATATTACAGGGTAATAGTGTGCCCTACCACAGGAAATAATTATAGGTCATTTAGGGGTACACAGCGTGACCCTAAATTTTACTATGTATGCCTATGCGAAATAAAGTGTTCTGAGAAGCTTAAAATGAAGAAATAAGCGTTCTAAAATGCTTTAAAAATTCAAAGACATCTTTCAATGGTTAACTAGCGCAAGGCGCAATATCAGACCTTAATATTGACCCGTAATATTTAAATTGGACCAGGTATTATATTACAGGGTAATAGTGCACCCTACCACAGGAAATAATTATAGGTCAATTAGGGGGTACACTATGTATATTTTAAATAGTGCATTAAAACAAGGAAATACGAAGACACTTTTCTATGTTAACTAACGGCACGGTATCGGACCTTAATATTGACCTATAATTTTTAAATTGTACCACGTATTATATTACAGGGTAATAGTGTACCTTACCACAGGAAATAATTATAGGTCAATTAGGTGGTACACAGCATGACCCTAAAATTTACTATGTATGCCTATGCGAAATAGAGTGTTCTGAGAAGCTTAAAATGAAGAAATAAGCGTTCTAAAATGCTTTAAAAATTCAAAGACATCTTTCAATGGTTAACTAACGCAAGGCGCGATATCAGACCTTAATATGGAACCATAATATTTCAATTGGACCAGGTATTATATTACAGGGTAATAGTGTACCCTACAACAGGAAATAATTATAGGTCAATTAGGGGGTACACTATGTATGTTTTAAATAGTGCATTAAAACAAGAAAATACGAAGACACTTTTCTATGTTAACTAACGGCACGGTATCGGACCTTAATATTGACGTATAATTTTTAAATTGGACCACGTATTATATTACAGGGTTATAGTGTACCCTACCACAGGAAATAATTATAGGTCAATTAGGGGGTACACAGAGTGACCCTAAAGTTTACTATGTATGCCTATGCGAAATAAAGTGTTCTGAGAAGCTTAAAATGAGGAAATAAGCGTTCTAAAATGCTTTAAAAATTCAAAGACATTTTTCTATGTTAACTAACGGCACGGTATCGGACCTTAATATTGACCTATAATTTTTAAATTGGACCACGTATTATATTACAGGGAAATAGTGTACCCTACCACAGGAAATAATTATAGGTCATTTAGGGGGTACACAGCGTGACCCTAAATTTTACTATGTATGCCTATGCGAAATAGAGTGTTCTGAGATGCTTAAAATGAAGAAATAAGAGTTCAAAAATGCTTTAAAAATTCAAAGACATCTTTCAATGGTTAACTAACGCAAGGCGCAATATCAGACCTTAATATTGACCCATAATATTTAAATTGGACCAGGTATTATATTACAGGGTAATAGTGTACCCTACCACAGGAAATAATTATAGGTCAATTAGGGGGTACACTATGTATATTTTAAATAGTGCATTAAAACAAGGAAATACGAAGACACTTTTCTATGTTAACTAACGGCACGGTATCGGACCTTAATATTGACCTATAATTTGTAAATTGGACCACGTATTATATTACAGGGTTATAGTGTACCCTACCACAGGAAATAATTATAGGTCAATTAGGGGGTACGCAGAGTGACCCTAAAGTTTACTATGTATGCCTATGCGAAATAAAGTGTTCTGAGAAGCTTAAAATGAGGAAATAAGCGTTCTAAAATGCTTTAAAAATTCAAAGACATTTTTCTATGCTAACTAACGGCACGGTATCGGACCTTAATATTGACCTATAATTTTTAAATTGGACCACCTATTATATTACAGGGTAATAGTGTACCCTACCACAGGAAATAATTATAGGTCAATTAGGGGGTACACAGCGTGACCCTAAAGTTTACTATGTATGCCTATGCGAAATAAAGTGTTCTGAGAAGCTTAAAATGAAGAAATAAGCGTTCTAAAATGCTTTAAAAATTCAAAGACATCTTTCAATGGTTAACTAACGCAAGGCGCAATATCAAACCTTAATATTGACCCATAATATTTAAATTGA
This sequence comes from Parasteatoda tepidariorum, assembly GCF_982258835.1. Classification (NCBI taxonomy): domain Eukaryota; kingdom Metazoa; phylum Arthropoda; class Arachnida; order Araneae; family Theridiidae; genus Parasteatoda; species Parasteatoda tepidariorum. The sequence continues at coordinate 33,539 of NW_028257497.1, forward strand.
ACAAGGTATTGTATTACAGAGTAATAGTGTACCCTACCACAGGAAATAATTATAGGTCAATTAGGGGGTACACTATGTATATTTTAAATAGTGCATTAAAACAAGGAAATACGACGACATTTTTCAATGTTAACTAACAGCACGGTATCGGAACTTAATATTGACCTATAATTTTTACATTGGACCACGTATTATATTACAGGGTAATAGTGTACCCTACCACAGGAATTAATTATAGGTTATTTAGGGGGTACACAGCGTGACCCTAAATTTTACTATGTATGCCTATGCGAAATAAAGTGTTCTGAGAAGCTTAAAATGAGGAAATAATCATTCTAAAATGCTTTAAAAATTCAAAGACATTTTTCTATGTTAACTAACGGCACGGTATCGGACCTTAATATTGACCTATAATTTTTAAATTGGACCACGTAATATATTACAGGGTAATAGTGTACCCTACCACAGGAAATATTTATAGGTCATTTAGGGGGTACACAGCGTGACCCTAAATTTTACTATGTATGCCTATGCGAAATAGAGTGTTCTGAGATGCTTAAAATGAAGAAATAAGCGTTCAAAAATGCTTTAAAAATTCAAAGACATCTTTCAATGGTTAACTAACGCAAGGCGCAATATCAGACCTTAATATTGACCCATAATATTTAAATTGGACCAGGTATTATATTACAGGGTAATAGTGTACCCTTCCACAGGAAATAATTATAGGTCAATTAGGGGGTACACTATGTATATTTTAAATAGTGCATTAAAACAAGGAAATACGAAGACACTTTTCTATGTTAACTAACGGCACGGTATCGGACCTTAATATTGACCTATAATTTTTAAATTGGACCACGTATTATATTACAGGGTTATAGTGTATCCTACCACAGGAAATAATTATAGGTCAATTAGGGGGTACACAGCGTGACCCTAAAGTTTACTATGTATGCCTATGCGAAATAAAGTGTTCTGAGAAGCTTAAAATGAAGAAATAAGCGTTCTAAAATGCTTTAAAAATTCAAAGACATCTTTCAATGGTTAACTAACGCTAGGCGCAATATCAGACCTTAATATTGACCCATAATATTTAAAATGGACCAGGTATTATATTACAGGGTAATAGAGTACCCTACCACAGGAAATAATTATAGGTCAATTAGGGGGTACACTATGTATATTTTAAATAGTGCATTAAAACAAGGAAATACGAAGACACTTTTCTATGTTAACTAACGGCACGGTATCGGACCTTAATATTGACCTATAATTTTTAAATTTGACCACGTATTATATTACAGGGTTATAGTGTACCCTACCACAGGAAATAATTATAGGTCAATTAGGGGGTACACAGAGTGACCCTAAAGTTTACTATATATGCCTATGCGAAATAGAGTGTTCTGAGATGCTTAAAATGAAGAAATAAGCGTTCTAAAATGCTTTAAAAATTCAAAGACATCTTTCAATGGTTAACTAACGCAAGGCGCAATATCAGACCTTAATATTGACCCATAATATTTAAATTGGACCAGGTATTATATTACAGGGTAATAGTGTACCCTACCACAGGAAATAATTATAGGTCAATTAGGGGATACACTATGTATATTTTAAATAGTGCATTAAAACAAGGAAATACGAAGACACTTTTCTATGTTAACTAACGGCACGGTATCGGACCTTAATATTGACCTATAATTTTTAAACTGGACCACGTATTATATTACAGGGTTATAGTGTACCCTACCACAGGAAATAATTATAGGTCAATTAGGGGGTACACAGAGTGACCATAAAGTTTACTATGTATGCCTAAGCGAAATAAAGTGTTCTGAGAAGCTTAAAATGAGGAAATAAGCGTTCTAAAATGCTTTAAAAATTCAAAGACATTTTTCTATGTTAACTAACGGCACGGTATCGGACCTTAATATTGACCTATAATTTTTAAATTGTACCACGTATTATATTACAGGGTAATAGTGTACCTTACCACAGGAAATAATTATAGGTCAATTAGGTGGTACACAGCATGACCCTAAAATTTACTATGTATGCCTATGCGAAATAGAGTGATCTGAGAAGCTTAAAATGAAGAAATAAGCGTTCTAAAATGCTTTAAAAATTCAAAGACATCTTTCAATGGTTAACTAACGCAAGGCGCGATATCAGACCTTAATATGGAACCATAATATTTCAATTGGACCAGGTATTATATTACAGGGTAATAGTGTACCCTACAACAGGAAATAATTATAGGTCAATTAGGGGGTACACTATGTATGTTTTAAATAGTGCATTAAAACAAGAAAATACGAAGACACTTTTCTATGTTAACTAACGGCACGGTATCGGACCTTAATATTGACCTATAATTTTTAAATTGGACCACGTATTATATTACAGGGTTATAGTGTACCCTACCACAGGAAATAATTATAGGTCAATTAGGGGGTACGCAGAGTGACCCTAAAGTTTTCTATGTATGCCTATGCGAAATGAAGTGTTCTGAGAAGCTTAAAATGAGGAAATAAGCGTTCTAAAATGCTTTAAAAATTCAAAGACATTTTTCTATGCTAACTAACGGCACGGTATCGGACCTTAATATTGACCTATAATTTTTAAATTGGACCACCTATTATATTACAGGGTAATAGTGTACCCTACAACAGGAAATAATTATAGGTCAATTAGGGGGTACACAGCGTGACCCTAAAGTTTACTATGTATGCCTATGCGAAATAGAGTGTTCTGAGATGCTTAAAATGAAGAAATAAGCGTTCTAAAATGCTTTAAAAATTCAAAGACATCTTTCAATGGTTAACTAACGCAAGGCGCAATATCAGACCTTAATATTGACCCATAATATTTAACTTGAACCAAGTATTATATCTGAGGGTAATAGTGTACCCTACCACAGGAAATAATTATAGGTCAATTAGGGGGTACACTATGTATATTTTAAATAGTGCATTAAAACAAGGAAATTCGAAGACACTTTTCTATGTTAACTAACGGCACGGTATCTGACCTTAATATTGACCTATAATTTTTAAATTGGACCACGTATTATATTGCAGGGTTATAGTGTATCCTACCACAAGAAATAATTATAGGTCAATTAGGGGGTACACAGCGTGACCCTAAAGTTTACTATGTATGCCTATGCGAAATAAAGTGTTCTGAGAAGCTTAAAATGAGGAAATAAGCGTTCTAAAATGCTTTAAAAATTCAAAGACATTTTTCAATGTTAACTAACGGCACGGTATCGGACCTTAATATTGACCTATAATTTTTAAATTGGACCACGTATTATATTACAGGGTAATAGTGTACCCTACCACAGGAAATAATTATAGGTCATTTAGGGGGTACACAGCGTGACCCTAAATTTTACTATGTATGCTTATGCGAAATAGAGTGTTCTGAGAAGCTTAAAATGAAGAAATAAGCGTTCTAAAATGCTTTAAAAATTCAAAGACATCTTTCAATGGTTAACTAGCGCAAGGCGCAATATCAGACCTTAATATTGACCCATAATATTTAAATTGGACCAGGTATTATATTACAGGGTAATAGTGCACCCTACCACAGGAAATAATTATAGGTCAATTAGGGGGTACACTATGTATATTTTAAATAGTGCATTAAAACAAGGAAATACGAAGACACTTTTCTATGTTAACTAACGGCACGGTATTGGACCTTAATATTGACCTATAATTTTTAAATTGTACCACGTATTATATTACAGGGTAATAGTGTACCTTACCACAGGAAATAATTATAGGTCAATTAGGTGGTACACAGCATGACCCTAAAATTTACTATGTATGCCTATGCGAAATAGAGTGTTCTGAGAAGCTTAAAATGAAGAAATAAGCGTTCTAAAATGCTTTAAAAATTCAAAGACATCCTTCAATGGTTAACTAACGCAAGGCGCGATATCAGACCTTAATATGGAACCATAATATTTCAATTGGACCAGGTATTATATTATAGGGTAATAGTGTACCCTACCACAGGAAATAATTATAGGTCAATTAGGGGATACACTATGTATATTTTAAATAGTGCATTAAAACAAGGAAATACGAAGACACTTTTCTATGTTAACTAACGGCACGGTATCGGACCTTAATATTGACCTATAATTTTTAAACTGGACCACGTATTATATTACAGGGTTATAGTGTACCCTACTACAGGAAATAATTATAGGTCAATTAGGGGGTACACAGAGTGACCCTAAAGTTTACTATGTATGCCTATGCGAAATAAAGTGTTCTGAGAAGCTTAAAATGAGGAAATAAGCGTTCTAAAATGCTTTAAAAATTCAAAGACATTTTTCTATGTTAACTAACGGCACGGTATCGGACCTTAATATTGACCTATAATTTTTAAATTGGACCACGTATTATATTACAGGGTAATAGTGTGCCCTACCACAGGAAATAATTATAGGTCATTTAGGGGGTACACAGCGTGACCCTAAATTTTACTATGTATGCCTATGCGAAATAAAGTGTTCTGAGAAGCTTAAAATGAAGAAATAAGCGTTCTAAAATGCTTTAAAAATTCAAAGACATCTTTCAATGGTTAACTAGCGCAAGGCGCAATATCAGACCTTAATATTGACCCATAATATTTAAATTGGACCAGGTATTATATTACAGGGTAATAGTGCACCCTACCACAGGAAATAATTATAGGTCAATTAGGGGGTACACTATGTATATTTTAAATAGTGCATTAAAACAAGGAAATACGAAGACACTTTTCTATGTTAACTAACGGCACGGTATCGGAGCTTAATATTGACCTATAATTTTTAAATTGTACCACGTATTATATTACAGGGTAATAGTGTACCTTACCACAGGAAATAATTATAGGTCAATTAGGTGGTACACAGCATGACCCTAAAATTTACTATGTATGCCTATGCGAAATAGAGTGTTCTGAGAAGCTTAAAATGAAGAAATAAGCGTTCTAAAATGCTTTAAAAATTCAAAGACATCTTTCAATGGTTAACTAACGCAAGGCGCGATATCAGACCTTAATATGGAACCATAATATTTCAATTGGACCAGGTATTATATTACAGGGTAATAGTGTACCCTACCACAGGAAATAATTATAGGTCAATTAGGGGATACACTATGTATATTTTAAATAGTGCATTAAAACAAGGAAATACGAAGACACTTTTCTATGTTAACTAACGGCACGGTATCGGACCTTAATATTGACCTATAATTTTTAAACTGGACCACGTATTATATTACAGGGTTATAGTGTACCCTACTACAGGAAATAATTATAGGTCAATTAGGGGGTACACAGAGTGACCCTAAAGTTTACTATGTATGCCTATGCGAAATAAAGTGTTCTGAGAAGCTTAAAATGAGGAAATAAGCGTTCTAAAATGCTTTAAAAATTCAAAGACATTTTTCTATGTTAACTAACGGCACGGTATCGGACCTTAATATTGACCTATAATTTTTAAATTGGACCACGTATTATATTACAGGGTAATAGTGTGCCCTACCACAGGAAATAATTATAGGTCATTTAGGGGGTACACAGCGTGACCCTAAATTTTACTATGTATGCCTATGCGAAATAAAGTGTTCTGAGAAGCTTAAAATGAAGAAATAAGCGTTCTAAAATGCTTTAAAAATTCAAAGACATCTTTCAATGGTTAACTAGCGCAAGGCGCAATATCAGACCTTAATATTGACCCATAATATTTAAATTGGACCAGGTATTATATTACAGGGTAATAGTGCACCCTACCACAGGAAATAATTATAGGTCAATTAGGGGGTACACTATGTATATTTTAAATAGTGCATTAAAACAAGGAAATACGAAGACACTTTTCTATGTTAACTAACGGCACGGTATCGGAGCTTAATATTGACCTATAATTTTTAAATTGTACCACGTATTATATTACAGGGTAATAGTGTACCTTACCACAGGAAATAATTATAGGTCAATTAGGTGGTACACAGCATGACCCTAAAATTTACTATGTATGCCTATGCGAAATAGAGTGTTCTGAGAAGCTTAAAATGAAGAAATAAGCGTTCTAAAATGCTTTAAAAATTCAAAGACATCTTTCAATGGTTAACTAACGCAAGGCGCGATATCAGACCTTAATATGGAACCATAATATTTCAATTGGACCAGGTATTATATTACAGGGTAATAGTGTACCCTACCACAGGAAATAATTATAGGTCAATTAGGGGATACACTATGTATATTTTAAATAGTGCATTAAAACAAGGAAATACGAAGACACTTTTCTATGTTAACTAACGGCACGGTATCGGACCTTAATATTGACCTATAATTTTTAAACTGGACCACGTATTATATTACAGGGTTATAGTGTACCCTACTACAGGAAATAATTATAGGTCAATTAGGGGGTACACAGAGTGACCCTAAAGTTTACTATGTATGCCTATGCGAAATAAAGTGTTCTGAGAAGCTTAAAATGAGGAAATAAGCGTTCTAAAATGCTTTAAAAATTCAAAGACATTTTTCTATGTTAACTAACGGCACGGTATCTGACCTTAATATTGACCTATAATTTTTAAATTGGACCACGTATTATATTACAGGGTAATAGTGTGCCCTACCACAGGAAATAATTATAGGTCATTTAGGGGGTACACAGCGTGACCCTAAATTTTACTATGTATGCCTATGCGAAATAAAGTGTTCTGAGAAGCTTAAAATGAAGAAATAAGCGTTCTAAAATGCTTTAAAAATTCAAAGACATCTTTCAATGGTTAACTAGCGCAAGGCGCAATATCAGACCTTAATATTGACCCATAATATTTAAATTGGACCAGGTATTATATTACAGGGTAATAGTGTACCCTACAACAGGAAATAATTATAGGTCAATTAGGGGGTACACTATGTATGTTTTAAATAGTGCATTAAAACAAGAAAATACGAAGATACTTTTCTATGTTAACTGACGGCACGGTATCGGACCTTAATATTGACCTATAATTTTTAAATTGGACCACGTATTATATTACAGGGTTATAGTGTACCCTACCACAGGAAATAATTATAGGTCAATTAGGGGGTACGCAGTGTGACCCTAAAGTTTACTATGTATGCCTATGCGAAATAAAGTGTTCTGAGAAGCTTAAAATGAGGAAATAAGCGTTCTAAAATGCTTTAAAAATTCAAAGACATTTTTCTATGCTAACTAACGGCACGGTATCGGACCTTAATATTGACCTATAATTTTTAAATTGGACCACCTATTATATTACAGGGTAATAGTGTACCCTACCACAGGAAATAATTATAGGTCAATTAGGGGGTACACAGCGTGACCCTAAAGTTTACTATGTATGCCTATGCGAAATAAAGTGTTCTGAGAAGCTTAAAATGAAGAAATAAGCCTTCTAAAATGCTTTAAAAATTCAAAGACATCTTTCAATGGTTAACTAACGCAAGGCGCAATATCAAACCTTAATATTGACCCATAATATTTAAATTGAACAAGGTATTGTATTACAGGGTAATAGTGTACCCTACCACAGGAAATAATTATAGGTCAATTAGGGGGTACACTATTTATATTTTAAATAGTGCATTAAAACAAGGAAATACGAAGACACTTTTCTATGTTAACTAACGGCACGGTATCGGACCTTAGTATTGACCTATAATTTGTAAATTGGACCACGTATTATATTACAGGGTTATAGTGTACCCTATCACAGGAAATAATTATAGGTCAATTAGGGGGTACGCAGAGTGACCCTAAAGTTTACTATGTATGCCTATGCGAAATAAAGTGTTCTGAGAAGCTTAAAATGAGGAAATAAGCGTTCTAAAATGCTTTAAAAATTCAAAGACATTTTTCTATGCTAACTAACGGCACGGTATCGGACCTTAATATTGACCTATAATTTTTAAATTGGACCACCTATTATATTACAGGGTAATAGTGTACCCTACCACAGGAAATAATTATAGGTCAATTAGGGGGTACACAGCGTGACCCTAAAGTTTACTATGTATGCCTATGCGAAATAAAGTGTTCTGAGAAGCTTAAAATGAAGAAATAAGCGTTCTAAAATGCTTTAAAAATTCAAAGACATCTTTCAATGGTTAACTAACGCAAGGCGCAATATCAAACCTTAATATTGACCCATAATATTTAAATTGAACAAGGTATTGTATTACAGGGTAATAGTGTACCCTACCACAGGAAATAATTATAGGTCAATTAGGGGGTACACTATGTATATTTTAAATAGTGCATTAAAACAAGGAAATACGACGACATTTTTCAATGTTAACTAACAGCACGGTATCGGAACTTAATATTGACCTATAATTTTTACATTGGACCACGTATTATATTACAGGGTAATAGTATACCCTACCACAGGAATTAATTATAGGTCATTTAGGGGGTACACAGCGTGACCCTAAATTTTACTATGTATGCCTATGCGAAATAAAGTGTTCTGAGAAGCTTAAAATGAGGAAATAAGCATTCTAAAATGCTTTAAAAATTCAAAGACATTTTTCTATGTTAACTAACGGCACGGTATCGGACCTTAATATTGACCTATAATTTTTAAATTGGACCACGTATTATATTACAGGGTAATAGTGTACCCTACCACAGGAAATATTTATAGGTCATTTAGGGGGTACACAGCGTGACCCTTAATTTTACTATGTATGCCTATGCGAAATAGAGTGTTCTGAGATGCTTAAAATGAAGAAATAAGCGTTCAAAAATGCTTTAAAAATTCAAAGACATCTTTCAATGGTTAACTAACGCAAGGCGCAATATCAGACCTTAATATTGACCCATAATATTTAAATTGGACCAGGTATTATATTACAGGGTAATAGTGTACCCTTCCACAGGAAATAATTATAGGTCAATTAGGGGGTACACTATGTATATTTTAAATAGTGCATTAAAACAAGGAAATACGAAGACACTTTTCTATGTTAACTAACGGCACGGTATCGGACCTTAATATTGACCTATAATTTTTAAATTGGACCACGTATTATATTACAGGGTTATAGTGTATCCTACCACAGGAAATAATTATAGGTCAATTAGGGGGTACACAGCGTGACCCTAAAGTTTACTATGTATGCCTATGCGAAATAAAGTGTTCTGAGAAGCTTAAAATGAGGAAATAAGCGTTCTAAAATGCTTTAAAAATTCAAAGACATTTTTCAATGTTAACTAACGGCACGGTATCGGACCTTAATATTGACCTATAATTTTTAAATTGGACCACGTATTATATTACAGGGTAATAGTGTACCCTACCACAGGAAATAATTATAGGTCATTTAGGGGGTACACAGCGTGACCCTAAATTTTACTATGTATGCTTATGCGAAATAGAGTGTTCTGAGAAGCTTAAAATGAAGAAATAAGCGTTCTAAAATGCTTTAAAAATTCAAAGACATCTTTCAATGGTTAACTAGCGCAAGGCGCAATATCAGACCTTAATATTGACCCATAATATTTAAATTGGACCAGGTATTATATTACAGGGTAATAGTGCACCCTACCACAGGAAATAATTATAGGTCAATTAGGGGGTACACTATGTATATTTTAAATAGTGCATTAAAACAAGGAAATACGAAGACACTTTTCTATGTTAACTAACGGCACGGTATTGGACCTTAATATTGACCTATAATTTTTAAATTGTACCACGTATTATATTACAGGGTAATAGTGTACCTTACCACAGGAAATAATTATAGGTCAATTAGGTGGTACACAGCATGACCCTAAAATTTACTATGTATGCCTATGCGAAATAGAGTGTTCTGAGAAGCTTAAAATGAAGAAATAAGCGTTCTAAAATGCTTTAAAAATTCAAAGACATCCTTCAATGGTTAACTAACGCAAGGCGCGATATCAGACCTTAATATGGAACCATAATATTTCAATTGGACCAGGTATTATATTATAGGGTAATAGTGTACCCTACCACAGGAAATAATTATAGGTCAATTAGGGGATACACTATGTATATTTTAAATAGTGCATTAAAACAAGGAAATACGAAGACACTTTTCTATGTTAACTAACGGCACGGTATCGGACCTTAATATTGACCTATAATTTTTAAACTGGACCACGTATTATATTACAGGGTTATAGTGTACCCTACTACAGGAAATAATTATAGGTCAATTAGGGGGTACACAGAGTGACCCTAAAGTTTACTATGTATGCCTATGCGAAATAAAGTGTTCTGAGAAGCTTAAAATGAGGAAATAAGCGTTCTAAAATGCTTTAAAAATTCAAAGACATTTTTCTATGTTAACTAACGGCACGGTATCGGACCTTAATATTGACCTATAATTTTTAAATTGGACCACGTATTATATTACAGGGTAATAGTGTGCCCTACCACAGGAAATAATTATAGGTCATTTAGGGGGTACACAGCGTGACCCTAAATTTTACTATGTATGCCTATGCGAAATAAAGTGTTCTGAGAAGCTTAAAATGAAGAAATAAGCGTTCTAAAATGCTTTAAAAATTCAAAGACATCTTTCAATGGTTAACTAGCGCAAGGCGCAATATCAGACCTTAATATTGACCCATAATATTTAAATTGGACCAGGTATTATATTACAGGGTAATAGTGCACCCTACCACAGGAAATAATTATAGGTCAATTAGGGGGTACACTATGTATATTTTAAATAGTGCATTAAAACAAGGAAATACGAAGACACTTTTCTATGTTAACTAACGGCACGGTATCGGAGCTTAATATTGACCTATAATTTTTAAATTGTACCACGTATTATATTACAGGGTAATAGTGTACCTTACCACAGGAAATAATTATAGGTCAATTAGGTGGTACACAGCATGACCCTAAAATTTACTATGTATGCCTATGCGAAATAGAGTGTTCTGAGAAGCTTAAAATGAAGAAATAAGCGTTCTAAAATGCTTTAAAAATTCAAAGACATCTTTCAATGGTTAACTAACGCAAGGCGCGATATCAGACCTTAATATGGAACCATAATATTTCAATTGGACCAGGTATTATATTACAGGGTAATAGTGTACCCTACCACAGGAAATAATTATAGGTCAATTAGGGGATACACTATGTATATTTTAAATAGTGCATTAAAACAAGGAAATACGAAGACACTTTTCTATGTTAACTAACGGCACGGTATCGGACCTTAATATTGACCTATAATTTTTAAACTGGACCACGTATTATATTACAGGGTTATAGTGTACCCTACTACAGGAAATAATTATAGGTCAATTAGGGGGTACACAGAGTGACCCTAAAGTTTACTATGTATGCCTATGCGAAATAAAGTGTTCTGAGAAGCTTAAAATGAGGAAATAAGCGTTCTAAAATGCTTTAAAAATTCAAAGACATTTTTCTATGTTAACTAACGGCACGGTATCGGACCTTAATATTGACCTATAATTTTTAAATTGGACCACGTATTATATTACAGGGTAATAGTGTACCCTACCACAGGAAATATTTATAGGTCATTTAGGGGGTACACAGCGTGACCCTTAATTTTACTATGTATGCCTATGCGAAATAGAGTGTTCTGAGATGCTTAAAATGAAGAAATAAGCGTTCAAAAATGCTTTAAAAATTCAAAGACATCTTTCAATGGTTAACTAACGCAAGGCGCAATATCAGACCTTAATATTGACCCATAATATTTAAATTGGACCAGGTATTATATTACAGGGTAATAGTGTACCCTTCCACAGGAAATAATTATAGGTCAATTAGGGGGTACACTATGTATATTTTAAATAGTGCATTAAAACAAGGAAATACGAAGACACTTTTCTATGTTAACTAACGGCACGGTATCGGACCTTAATATTGACCTATAATTTTTAAATTGGACCACGTATTATATTACAGGGTTATAGTGTATCCTACCACAGGAAATAATTATAGGTCAATTAGGGGGTACACAGCGTGACCCTAAAGTTTACTATGTATGCCTATGCGAAATAAAGTGTTCTGAGAAGCTTAAAATGAGGAAATAAGCGTTCTAAAATGCTTTAAAAATTCAAAGACATTTTTCAATGTTAACTAACGGCACGGTATCGGACCTTAATATTGACCTATAATTTTTAAATTGGACCACGTATTATATTACAGGGTAATAGTATACCCTACCACAGGAATTAATTATAGGTCATTTAGGGGGTACACAGCGTGACCCTAAATTTTACTATGTATGCCTATGCGAAATAAAGTGTTCTGAGAAGCTTAAAATGAGGAAATAAGCATTCTAAAATGCTTTAAAAATTCAAAGACATTTTTCTATGTTAACTAACGGCACGGTATCGGACCTTAATATTGACCTATAATTTTTAAATTGGACCACGTATTATATTACAGGGTAATAGTGTACCCTACCACAGGAAATATTTATAGGTCATTTAGGGGGTACACAGCGTGACCCTTAATTTTACTATGTATGCCTATGCGAAATAGAGTGTTCTGAGATGCTTAAAATGAAGAAATAAGCGTTCAAAAATGCTTTAAAAATTCAAAGACATCTTTCAATGGTTAACTAACGCAAGGCGCAATATCAGACCTTAATATTGACCCATAATATTTAAATTGGACCAGGTATTATATTACAGGGTAATAGTGTACCCTTCCACAGGAAATAATTATAGGTCAATTAGGGGGTACACTATGTATATTTTAAATAGTGCATTAAAACAAGGAAATACGAAGACACTTTTCTATGTTAACTAACGGCACGGTATCGGACCTTAATATTGACCTATAATTTTTAAATTGGACCACGTATTATATTACAGGGTTATAGTGTATCCTACCACAGGAAATAATTATAGGTCAATTAGGGGGTACACAGCGTGACCCTAAAGTTTACTATGTATGCCTATGCGAAATAAAGTGTTCTGAGAAGCTTAAAATGAGGAAATAAGCGTTCTAAAATGCTTTAAAAATTCAAAGACATTTTTCAATGTTAACTAACGGCACGGTATCGGACCTTAATATTGACCTATAATTTTTAAATTGGACCACGTATTATATTACAGGGTAATAGTGTACCCTACCACAGGAAATAATTATAGGTCATTTAGGGGGTACACAGCGTGACCCTAAATTTTACTATGTATGCTTATGCGAAATAGAGTGTTCTGAGAAGCTTAAAATGAAGAAATAAGCGTTCTAAAATGCTTTAAAAATTCAAAGACATCTTTCAATGGTTAACTAGCGCAAGGCGCAATATCAGACCTTAATATTGACCCATAATATTTAAATTGGACCAGGTATTATATTACAGGGTAATAGTGCACCCTACCACAGGAAATAATTATAGGTCAATTAGGGGGTACACTATGTATATTTTAAATAGTGCATTAAAACAAGGAAATACGAAGACACTTTTCTATGTTAACTAACGGCACGGTATTGGACCTTAATATTGACCTATAATTTTTAAATTGTACCACGTATTATATTACAGGGTAATAGTGTACCTTACCACAGGAAATAATTATAGGTCAATTAGGTGGTACACAGCATGACCCTAAAATTTACTATGTATGCCTATGCGAAATAGAGTGTTCTGAGAAGCTTAAAATGAAGAAATAAGCGTTCTAAAATGCTTTAAAAATTCAAAGACATCCTTCAATGGTTAACTAACGCAAGGCGCGATATCAGACCTTAATATGGAACCATAATATTTCAATTGGACCAGGTATTATATTATAGGGTAATAGTGTACCCTACCACAGGAAATAATTATAGGTCAATTAGGGGATACACTATGTATATTTTAAATAGTGCATTAAAACAAGGAAATACGAAGACACTTTTCTATGTTAACTAACGGCACGGTATCGGACCTTAATATTGACCTATAATTTTTAAACTGGACCACGTATTATATTACAGGGTTATAGTGTACCCTACTACAGGAAATAATTATAGGTCAATTAGGGGGTACACAGAGTGACCCTAAAGTTTACTATGTATGCCTATGCGAAATAAAGTGTTCTGAGAAGCTTAAAATGAGGAAATAAGCGTTCTAAAATGCTTTAAAAATTCAAAGACATTTTTCTATGTTAACTAACGGCACGGTATCGGACCTTAATATTGACCTATAATTTTTAAATTGGACCACGTATTATATTACAGGGTAATAGTGTGCCCTACCACAGGAAATAATTATAGGTCATTTAGGGGGTACACAGCGTGACCCTAAATTTTACTATGTATGCCTATGCGAAATAAAGTGTTCTGAGAAGCTTAAAATGAAGAAATAAGCGTTCTAAAATGCTTTAAAAATTCAAAGACATCTTTCAATGGTTAACTAGCGCAAGGCGCAATATCAGACCTTAATATTGACCCATAATATTTAAATTGGACCAGGTATTATATTACAGGGTAATAGTGCACCCTACCACAGGAAATAATTATAGGTCAATTAGGGGGTACACTATGTATATTTTAAATAGTGCATTAAAACAAGGAAATACGAAGACACTTTTCTATGTTAACTAACGGCACGGTATCGGAGCTTAATATTGACCTATAATTTTTAAATTGTACCACGTATTATATTACAGGGTAATAGTGTACCTTACCACAGGAAATAATTATAGGTCAATTAGGTGGTACACAGCATGACCCTAAAATTTACTATGTATGCCTATGCGAAATAGAGTGTTCTGAGAAGCTTAAAATGAAGAAATAAGCGTTCTAAAATGCTTTAAAAATTCAAAGACATCTTTCAATGGTTAACTAACGCAAGGCGCGATATCAGACCTTAATATGGAACCATAATATTTCAATTGGACCAGGTATTATATTACAGGGTAATAGTGTACCCTACCACAGGAAATAATTATAGGTCAATTAGGGGATACACTATGTATATTTTAAATAGTGCATTAAAACAAGGAAATACGAAGACACTTTTCTATGTTAACTAACGGCACGGTATCGGACCTTAATATTGACCTATAATTTTTAAACTGGACCACGTATTATATTACAGGGTTATAGTGTACCCTACTACAGGAAATAATTATAGGTCAATTAGGGGGTACACAGAGTGACCCTAAAGTTTACTATGTATGCCTATGCGAAATAAAGTGTTCTGAGAAGCTTAAAATGAGGAAATAAGCGTTCTAAAATGCTTTAAAAATTCAAAGACATTTTTCTATGTTAACTAACGGCACGGTATCGGACCTTAATATTGACCTATAATTTTTAAATTGGACCACGTATTATATTACAGGGTAATAGTGTGCCCTACCACAGGAAATAATTATAGGTCATTTAGGGGGTACACAGCGTGACCCTAAATTTTACTATGTATGCCTATGCGAAATAAAGTGTTCTGAGAAGCTTAAAATGAAGAAATAAGCGTTCTAAAATGCTTTAAAAATTCAAAGACATCTTTCAATGGTTAACTAACGCAAGGCGCGATATCAGACCTTAATATGGAACCATAATATTTCAATTGGACCAGGTATTATATTACAGGGTAATAGTGTACCCTACCACAGGAAATAATTATAGGTCAATTAGGGGATACACTATGTATATTTTAAATAGTGCATTAAAACAAGGAAATACGAAGACACTTTTCTATGTTAACTAACGGCACGGTATCGGACCTTAATATTGACCTATAATTTTTAAACTGGACCACGTATTATATTACAGGGTTATAGTGTACCCTACTACAGGAAATAATTATAGGTCAATTAGGGGGTACACAGAGTGACCCTAAAGTTTACTATGTATGCCTATGCGAAATAAAGTGTTCTGAGAAGCTTAAAATGAGGAAATAAGCGTTCTAAAATGCTTTAAAAATTCAAAGACATTTTTCTATGTTAACTAACGGCACGGTATCTGACCTTAATATTGACCTATAATTTTTAAATTGGACCACGTATTATATTACAGGGTAATAGTGTGCCCTACCACAGGAAATAATTATAGGTCATTTAGGGGGTACACAGCGTGACCCTAAATTTTACTATGTATGCCTATGCGAAATAAAGTGTTCTGAGAAGCTTAAAATGAAGAAATAAGCGTTCTAAAATGCTTTAAAAATTCAAAGACATCTTTCAATGGTTAACTAGCGCAAGGCGCAATATCAGACCTTAATATTGACCCATAATATTTAAATTGGACCAGGTATTATATTACAGGGTAATAGTGCACCTTACCACAGGAAATAATTATAGGTCAATTAGGGGGTACACTATGTATATTTTAAATAGTGCATTAAAACAAGGAAATACGAAGACACTTTTCTATGTTAACTAACGGCACGGTATCGGAGCTTAATATTGACCTATAATTTTTAAATTGTACTACGTATTATTCTACAGGGTAATAGTGTACCTTACCACAGGAAATAATTATAGGTCAATTAGGTGGTACACAGCATGACCCTAAAATTTACTATGTATGCCTATGCGAAATAGAGTGTTCTGAGAAGCTTAAAATGAAGAAATAAGCGTTCTAAAATGCTTTAAAAATTCAAAGACATCTTTCAATGGTTAACTAACGCAAGGCGCGATATCAGACCTTAATATGGAACCATAATATTTCAATTGGACCAGGTATTATATTACAGGGTAATAGTGTACCCTACAACAGGAAATAATTATAGGTCAATTAGGGGGTACACTATGTATGTTTTAAATAGTGCATTAAAACAAGAAAATACGAAGATACTTTTCTATGTTAACTGACGGCACGGTATCGGACCTTAATATTGACCTATAATTTTTAAATTGGACCACGTATTATATTACAGGGTTATAGTGTACCCTACCACAGGAAATAATTATAGGTCAATTAGGGGGTACGCAGTGTGACCCTAAAGTTTACTATGTATGCCTATGCGAAATAAAGTGTTCTGAGAAGCTTAAAATGAGGAAATAAGCGTTCTAAAATGCTTTAAAAATTCAAAGACATTTTTCTATGCTAACTAACGGCACGGTATCGGACCTTAATATTGACCTATAATTTTTAAATTGGACCACCTATTATATTACAGGGTAATAGTGTACCCTACCACAGGAAATAATTATAGGTCAATTAGGGGGTACACAGCGTGACCCTAAAGTTTACTATGTATGCCTATGCGAAATAAAGTGTTCTGAGAAGCTTAAAATGAAGAAATAAGCCTTCTAAAATGCTTTAAAAATTCAAAGACATCTTTCAATGGTTAACTAACGCAAGGCGCAATATCAAACCTTAATATTGACCCATAATATTTAAATTGAACAAGGTATTGTATTACAGGGTAATAGTGTACCCTACCACAGGAAATAATTATAGGTCAATTAGGGGGTACACTATTTATATTTTAAATAGTGCATTAAAACAAGGAAATACGAAGACACTTTTCTATGTTAACTAACGGCACGGTATCGGACCTTAGTATTGACCTATAATTTGTAAATTGGACCACGTATTATATTACAGGGTTATAGTGTACCCTATCACAGGAAATAATTATAGGTCAATTAGGGGGTACGCAGAGTGACCCTAAAGTTTACTATGTATGCCTATGCGAAATAAAGTGTTCTGAGAAGCTTAAAATGAGGAAATAAGCGTTCTAAAATGCTTTAAAAATTCAAAGACATTTTTCTATGCTAACTAACGGCACGGTATCGGACCTTAATATTGACCTATAATTTTTAAATTGGACCACCTATTATATTACAGGGTAATAGTGTACCCTACCACAGGAAATAATTATAGGTCAATTAGGGGGTACACAGCGTGACCCTAAAGTTTACTATGTATGCCTATGCGAAATAAAGTGTTCTGAGAAGCTTAAAATGAAGAAATAAGCGTTCTAAAATGCTTTAAAAATTCAAAGACATCTTTCAATGGTTAACTAACGCAAGGCGCAATATCAAACCTTAATATTGACCCATAATATTTAAATTGAACAAGGTATTGTATTACAGGGTAATAGTGTACCCTACCACAGGAAATAATTATAGGTCAATTAGGGGGTACACTATGTATATTTTAAATAGTGCATTAAAACAAGGAAATACGACGACATTTTTCAATGTTAACTAACAGCACGGTATCGGAACTTAATATTGACCTATAATTTTTACATTGGACCACGTATTATATTACAGGGTAATAGTATACCCTACCACAGGAATTAATTATAGGTCATTTAGGGGGTACACAGCGTGACCCTAAATTTTACTATGTATGCCTATGCGAAATAAAGTGTTCTGAGAAGCTTAAAATGAGGAAATAAGCATTCTAAAATGCTTTAAAAATTCAAAGACATTTTTCTATGTTAACTAACGGCACGGTATCGGACCTTAATATTGACCTATAATTTTTAAATTGGACCACGTATTATATTACAGGGTAATAGTGTACCCTACCACAGGAAATATTTATAGGTCATTTAGGGGGTACACAGCGTGACCCTTAATTTTACTATGTATGCCTATGCGAAATAGAGTGTTCTGAGATGCTTAAAATGAAGAAATAAGCGTTCAAAAATGCTTTAAAAATTCAAAGACATCTTTCAATGGTTAACTAACGCAAGGCGCAATATCAGACCTTAATATTGACCCATAATATTTAAATTGGACCAGGTATTATATTACAGGGTAATAGTGTACCCTTCCACAGGAAATAATTATAGGTCAATTAGGGGGTACACTATGTATATTTTAAATAGTGCATTAAAACAAGGAAATACGAAGACACTTTTCTATGTTAACTAACGGCACGGTATCGGACCTTAATATTGACCTATAATTTTTAAATTGGACCACGTATTATATTACAGGGTTATAGTGTATCCTACCACAGGAAATAATTATAGGTCAATTAGGGGGTACACAGCGTGACCCTAAAGTTTACTATGTATGCCTATGCGAAATAAAGTGTTCTGAGAAGCTTAAAATGAAGAAATAAGCGTTCTAAAATGCTTTAAAAATTCAAAGACATCTTTCAATGGTTAACTAACGCTAGGCGCAATATCAGACCTTAATATTGACCCATAATATTTAAATTGGACCAGGTAATATATTACAGGGTAATAGTGTACCCTACCACAGGAAATAATTATAGGTCAATTAGGGGGTACACTATGTATATTTTAAATAGTGCATTAAAACAAGGAAATACGAAGACACTTTTCTATGTTAACTAACGGCACGGTATCGGACCTTAATATTGACCTATAATTTTTAAATTTGACCACGTATTATATTACAGGGTTATAGTGTACCCTACCACAGGAAATAATTATAGGTCAATTAGGGGGTACACAGAGTGACCCTAAAGTTTACTATATATGCCTATGCGAAATAGAGTGTTCTGAGATGCTTAAAATGAAGAAATAAGCGTTCTAAAATGCTTTAAAAATTCAAAGACATCTTTCAATGGTTAACTAACGCAAGGCGCAATATCAGACCTTAATATTGACCCATAATATTTAAATTGGACCAGGTATTATATTACAGGGTAATAGTGTACCCTACCACAGGAAATAATTATAGGTCAATTAGGGGATACACTATGTATATTTTAAATAGTGCATTAAAACAAGGAAATACGAAGACACTTTTCTATGTTAACTAACGGCACGGTATCGGACCTTAATATTGACCTATAATTTTTAAACTGGACCACGTATTATATTACAGGGTTATAGTGTACCCTACCACAGGAAATAATTATAGGTCAATTAGGGGGTACACAGAGTGACCCTAAAGTTTACTATGTATGCCTATGCGAAATAAAGTGTTCTGAGAAGCTTAAAATGAGGAAATAAGCGTTCTAAAATGCTTTAAAAATTCAAAGACATTTTTCTATGTTAACTAACGGCTCGGTATCGGACCTTAATATTGACCTATAATTTTTAAATTGGACCACGTATTATATTACAGGGAAATAGTGTAACCTACCACAGGAAATAATTATAGGTCATTTAGGGGGTACACAGCGTGACCCTAAATTTTACTATGTATGCCTATGCGAAATAGAGTGTTCTGAGATGCTTAAAATGAAGAAATAAGAGTTCAAAAATGCTTTAAAAATTCAAAGACATCTTTTAATGTTTAACTAACGCAAGGCGCAATATCAGACCTTAATATTGACCCATAATATTTAAATTGGACCAGGTATTATATTACAGGGTAATAGTGTACCCTACCACAGGAAATAATTATAGGTCAATTAGGGGGTACACTATGTATATTTTAAATAGTGCATTAAAACAAGGAAATACGAAGACACTTTTCTATGTTAACTAACGGCACGGTATCGGACCTTAATATTGACCTATAATTTGTAAATTGGACCACGTATTATATTACAGGGTTATAGTGTACCCTACCACAGGAAATAATTATAGGTCAATTAGGGGGTACGCAGAGTGACCCTAAAGTTTACTATGTATGCCTATGCGAAATAAAGTGTTCTGAGAAGCTTAAAATGAGGAAATAAGCGTTCTAAAATGCTTTAAAAATTCAAAGACATTTTTCTATGCTAACTAACGGCACGGTATCGGACCTTAATATTGACCTATAATTTTTAAATTGGACCACCTATTATATTACAGGGTAATAGTGTATCCTACCACAGGAAAAAATTATAGGTCAATTAGGGGGTACACAGCGTGACCCTAAAGTTTACTATGTATGCCTATGCGAAATAAAGTGTTCTGAGAAACTTAAAATGAAGAAATAAGCGTTCTAAAATGCTTTAAAAATTCAAAGACATCTTTCAATGGTTAACTAACGCAAGGCGCAATATCAAACCTTAATATTGACCCATAATATTTAAATTGAACAAGGTATTGTATTACAGGGTAATAGTGTACCCTACCACAGGAAATAATTATAGGTCAATTAGGGGGTACACTATGTATATTTTAAATAGTGCATTAAAACAAGGAAATACGACGACATTTTTCAATGTTAACTAACAGCACGGTATCGGAACTTAATATTGACCTATAATTTTTACATTGGACCACGTATTATATTACAGGGTAATAGTGTACCCTACCACAGGAATTAATTATAGGTTATTTAGGGGTACACAGCGTGACCCTAAATTTTACTATGTATGCCTATGCGAAATAAAGTGTTCTGAGAAGCTTAAAATGAGGAAATAAGCATTCTAAAATGCTTTAAAAATTCAAAGACATTTTTCTATCTTAACTGACGGCACGGTATGGGACCTTAATATTGACCTATAATTTTTAAATTGGACCACGTATTATATTACAGGGTAATAGTGTACCCTACCACAGGAAATATTTATAGGTCATTTAGGGGGTGCACAGCGTGACCCTAAATTTTACTATGTATGCCTATGCGAAATAGAGTGTTCTGAGATGCTTAAAATGAAGAAATAAGCGTTCAAAAATGCTTTAAAAATTCAAAGACATCTTTCAATGGTTAACTAACGCAAGGCGCAATATCAGACCTTAATATTGACCCATAATATTTAAATTGGACCAGGTATTATATTACAGGGTAATAGTGTACCCTTCCACAGGAAATAATTATAGGTCAATTAGGGGGTACACTATGTATATTTTAAATAGTGCATTAAAACAAGGAAATACGAAGACACTTTTCTATGTTAACTAACGGCACGGTATCGGACCTTAATATTGACCTATAATTTTTAAATTGGACCACGTATTATATTACAGGGTTATAGTGTACCCTACCACAGGAAATAATTATAGGTCAATTAGGGGGTACACAGAGTGACCCTAAAGTTTACTATATATGCCTATGCGAAATAGAGTGTTCTGAGATGCTTAAAATGAAGAAATAAGCGTTCTAAAATGCTTTAAAAATTCAAAGACATCTTTCAATGGTTAACTAACGCAAGGCGCAATATCAGACCTAAATATTGACCCGTAATATTTAAATTGGACCAGGTATTATATTACAGGGTAATAGTGTACCCTACCACAGGAAATAATTATAGGTCAATTAGGGGACACACTATGTATATTTTAAATAGTGCATTAAAACAAGGAAATACGAAGACACTTTTCTATGTTAACTAACGGCACGGTATCGGACCTTAATATTGACCTATAATTTTTAAATTGGACCATGTATTATATTACAGGGTTATAGTGTACCCTACCACAGGAAATAATTATAGGTCAATTAGGGGGTACGCAGAGTGACCCTAAAGTTTTCTATGTATGCCTATGCGAAATGAAGTGTTCTGAGAAGCTTAAAATGAGGAAATAAGCGTTCTAAAATGCTTTAAAAATTCAAAGACATTTTTCTATGCTAACTAACGGCACGGTATCGGACCTTAATATTGACCTATAATTTTTAAATTGGACCACGTATTATATTACAGGGTAATAGTGTGCCCTACCACAGGAAATAATTATAGGTCATTTAGGGGGTACACAGCGTGACCCTAAGTTTTACTATGTATGCCTATGCGAAATAAAGTGTTCTGAGAAGCTTAAAATGAAGAAATAAGGGTTCTAAAATGCTTTAAAAATTCAAAGACATCTTTCAATGGTTAACTAGCGCAAGGCGCAATATCAGACCTTAATATTGACCCATAATATTTAAATTGGACCAGGTATTATATTACAGGATAATAGTGCACCCTACCACAGGAAATAATTATAGGTCAATTAGGGGGTACACTATGTATATTTTAAATAGTGCATTAAAACAAGGAAATACGAAGACACTTTTCTATGTTAACTAACGGCACGGTATCGGACCTTAATATTGACCTATAATTTTTAAATTGTACCACGTATTATATTACAGGGTAATAGTGTACCTTACCACAGGAAATAATTATAGGTCAATTAGGTGGTACACAGCATGACCCTAAAACTTACTATGTATGCCTATGCGAAATAGAGTGTTCTGAGAAGCTTAAAATGAAGAAATAAGCGTTCTAAAATGCTTTAAAAATTCAAAGACATCTTTCAATGGTTAACTAACGCAAGGCGCGATATCAGACCTTAATATGGAACCATAATATTTCAATTGGACCAGGTATTATATTACAGGGTAATAGTGTACCCTACAACAGGAAATAATTATAGGTCAATTAGGGGGTACACTATGTATGTTTTAAATAGTGCATTAAAACAAGAAAATACGAAGACACTTTTCTATGTTAACTAACGGCACGGTATCGGACCTTAATATTGACCTATAATTTTTAAATTGGACCACGTATTATATTACAGGGTTATAGTGTACCCTACCACAGGAAATAATTATAGGTCAATTAGGGGGTACACAGAGTGACCCTAAAGTTTACTATGTATGCCTATGCGAAATAAAGTGTTCTGAGAAGCTTAAAATGAGGAAATAAGCGTTCTAAAATGCTTTAAAAATTCAAAGACATTTTTCTATGTTAACTAACGGCACGGTATCGGACCTTAATATTGACCTATAATTTTTAAATTGGACCACGTATTATATTACAGGGAAATAGTGTACCCTACCACAGGAAATAATTATAGGTCATTTAGGGGGTACACAGCGTGACCCTAAATTTTACTATGTATGCCTATGCGAAATAGAGTGTTCTGAGATGCTTAAAATGAAGAAATAAGCGTTCAAAAATGCTTTAAAAATTCAAAGACATCTTTCAATGGTTAACTAACGCAAGGCGCAATATCAGACCTTAATATTGACCCATAATATTTAAATTGGACCAGGTATTATATTACAGGGTAATAGTGTACCCTACCACAGGAAATAATTATAGGTCAATTAGGGGATACACTATGTATATTTTAAATAGTGCATTAAAACAAGGAAATACGAAGACACTTTTCTATGTTAACTAACGGCACGGTATCGGACCTTAATATTGACCTATAATTTTTAAACTGGACCACGTATTATATTACAGGGTTATAGTGTACCCTACCACAGGAAATAATTATAGGTCAATTAGGGGGTACACAGAGTGACCCTAAAGTTTACTATGTATGCCTATGCGAAATAAAGTGTTCTGAGAAGCTTAAAATGAGGAAATAAGCGTTCTAAAATGCTTTAAAAATTCAAAGACATTTTTCTATGTTAACTAACGGCACGGTATCGGACCTTAATATTGACCTATAATTTTTAAATTGGACCACGTATTATATTACAGGGTAATAGTGTGCCCTACCACAGGAAATAATTATAGGTCATTTAGGGGGTACACAGCGTGACCCTAAATTTTACTATGTATGCCTATGCGAAATAAAGTGTTCTGAGAAGCTTAAAATGAAGAAATAAGCGTTCTAAAATGCTTTAAAAATTCAAAGACATCTTTCAATGGTTAACTAGCGCAAGGCGCAATATCAGACCTTAATATTGACCCATAATATTTAAATTGGACCAGGTATTATATTACAGGGTAATAGTGCACCCTACCACAGGAAATAATTATAGGTCAATTAGGGGTACACTATGTATATTTTAAATAGTGCATTAAAACAAGGAAATACGAAGACACTTTTCTATGTTAACTAACGGCACGGTATCGGACCTTAATATTGACCTATAATTTTTAAATTGTACCACGTATTATATTACAGGGTAATAGTGTACCTTACCACAGGAAATAATTATAGGTCAATTAGGTGGTACACAGCATGACCCTAAAATTTACTCTGTATGCCTATGCGAAATAGAGTGTTCTGAGAAGCTTAAAATGAAGAAATAAGCGTTCTAAAATGCTTTAAAAATTCAAAGACATCTTTCAATGGTTAACTAACGCAAGGCGCAATATCAGACCTTAATATTGACCCATAACATTTAAATTGGACCAGGTATTATATTACAGGGTATTAGTGTACCCTTCCACAGGAAATAATTATAGGTCAATAAGGGGGTACACTATGTATATTTTAAATAGTGCATTAAAACAAGGAAATACGAAGACACTTTTCTATGTT
This sequence comes from Parasteatoda tepidariorum, assembly GCF_982258835.1. Lineage (NCBI taxonomy): Eukaryota > Metazoa > Arthropoda > Arachnida > Araneae > Theridiidae > Parasteatoda > Parasteatoda tepidariorum. The sequence continues at coordinate 58,574 of NW_028257497.1, forward strand.
AACTAACGGCACGGTATCGGACCTTAATATTGACCTATAATTTTTAAATTGGACCACGTATTATATTACAGGGTTATAGTGTACCCTACCACAGGAAATAATTATAGGTCAATTAGGGGGTACGCAGAGTGACCCTAAAGTTTACTATGTATGCCTATGCGAAATAAAGTGTTCTGAGAAGCTTAAAATGAGGAAATAAGCGTTCTAAAATGCTTTAAAAATTCAAAGACATTTTTCTATGCTAACTAACGGCACGGTATCGGACCTTAATATTGACCTATAATTTTTAAATTGGACCACGTATTATATTACAGGGTAATAGTGTACCCTACCACAGGAAATAATTATAGGTCAATTTGGGGGTACACAGTGTGACCCTAAAGTTTACTATGTATGCCTATGCGAAATAAAGTGTTCTGAGAAGCTTAAAATGAGGAAATAAGCGTTCTAAAATGCTTTTAAAATTCAAAGACATTTTTCTATGCTAACTAACGGCACGGTATCGGACCTTAATATTGACCTATAATTTTTAAATTGGACCACCTATTATATTACAGGGTAATAGTGTACCCTACCACAGGAAATAATTATAGGTCAATTAGGGGGTACACAGCGTGACCCTAAAGTTTACTATGTATGCCTATGCGAAATAAAGTGTTCTGAGAAGCTTAAAATGAAGAAATAAGCGTTCTAAAATGCTTTAAAAATTCAAAGACATCTTTCAATGGTTAACTAACGCAAGGCGCAATATCAAACCTTAATATTGACCCATAATATTTAAATTGAACAAGGTATTGTATTACAGGGTAATAGTGTACCCTACCACAGGAAATAATTATAGGTCAATTAGGGGGTACACTATGTATATTTTAAATAGTGCATTAAAACAAGGAAATACGAAGACATTTTTCAATGTTAACTAACGGCACGGTATCGGAACTTAATATTGACCTATAATTTTTACATTGGACCACGTATTATATTACAGGGTAATGGTGTACCCTACCACAGGAATTAATTATAGGTCATTTAGGGGGTACACAGCGTGACCCTAAATTTTACTATGTATGCCTATGCGAAATAAAGTGTTCTGAGAAGCTTAAAATGAGGAAATAAGCGTTCTAAAATGCTTTAAAAATTCAAAGACATTTTTCTATGTTAACTAACGGCACGGTATCGGACCTTAATATTGACCTATAATTTTTAAATTGGACCACGTATTATATTACAGAGTAATAATGTACCCTACCACAGGAAATAATTATAGGTCATTTAGGGGGTACACAGCGAGACCCTAAATTTTACTATGTATGCCTATGCGAAATAAAGTGTTCTGAGAAGCTTAAAATGAAGAAATAAGCGTTCTAAAATGCTTTAAAAATTCAAAGACATCTTTCAATGGTTAACTAACGCAAGGCGCGATATCAGACCTTAATATGGAACCATAATATTTCAATTGGACCAGGTATTATATTACAGGGTAATAGTGTACCCTACAACAGGAAATAATTATAGGTCAATTAGGGGGTACACTATGTATGTTTTAAATAGTGCATTAAAACAAGGAAATACGAAGACACTTTTCTATGTTAACTAACGGCACGGTATCGGACCTTAATATTGACCTATAATTTTTAAATTGTACCACGTATTATATTACAGGGTAATAGTGTACCTTACCACAGGAAATAATTATAGTTCAATTAGGTGGTACACAGCATGACCCTAAAATTTACTCTGTATGCCTATGCGAAATAGAGTGTTCTGAGAAGCTTAAAATGAAGAAATAAGCGTTCTAAAATGCTTTAAAAATTCAAAGACATCTTTCAATGGTTAACTAACGCAAGGCGCAATATCAGACCTTAATATTGACCCATAACATTTAAATTGGACCAGGTATTATATTACAGGGTATTAGTGTACCCTTCCACAGGAAATAATTATAGGTCAATAAGGGGGTACACTATGTATATTTTAAATAGTGCATTAAAACAAGGAAATACGAAGACACTTTTCTATGTTAACTAACGGCACGGTATCGGACCTTAATATTGACCTATAATTTTTAAATTGGACCACGTATTATATTACAGGGTTATAGTGTACCCTACCACAGGAAATAATTATAGGTCAATTAGGGGGTACGCAGAGTGACCCTAAAGTTTACTATGTATGCCTATGCGAAATAAAGTGTTCTGAGAAGCTTAAAATGAGGAAATAAGCGTTCTAAAATGCTTTAAAAATTCAAAGACATTTTTCTATGCTAACTAACGGCACGGTATCGGACCTTAATATTGACCTATAATTTTTAAATTGGACCACGTATTATATTACAGGGTAATAGTGTACCCTACCACAGGAAATATTTATAGGTCATTTAGGGGGTACACAGCGTGACCCTAAATTTTACTATGTATGCTTATGCGAAATAGAGTGTTCTGAGAAGCTTAAAATGAAGAAATAAGCGTTCTAAAATGCTTTAAAAATTCAAAGACATCTTTCAATGGTTAACTAGCGCAAGGCGCAATATCAGACCTTAATATTGACCCATAATATTTAAATTGGACCAGGTATTATATTACAGGGTAATAGTGTACCCTACCACAGGAAATAATTATAGGTCAATTAGGGGGTACACTATGTATATTTTAAATTGTGCATTAAAACAAGGAAATACGAAGACACTTTTCTATGTTAACTAACGGCACGGTATCGGACCTTAATATTGACCCATAATTTTTAAATTGGACCACGTATTATATTACAGGGTAATAGTGTACCCTACCACAGGAAATAATTATAGGTCAATTAGGGGGTACACAGTGTGACCCTAAAGTTTACTATGTATGCCTATGCGAAATAAAGTGTTCTGAGAAGCTTAAAATGAGGAAATAAGCGTTCTAAAATGCTTTTAAAATTCAAAGACATTTTTCTATGCTAACTAACGGCACGGTATCGGACCTTAATATTGACCTATAATTTTTAAATTGGACCACCTATTATATTACAGGGTAATAGTGTACCCTACCACAGGAAATAATTATAGGTCAATTAGGGGGTACACAGCGTGACCCTAAAGTTTACTATGTATGCCTATGCGAAATAAAGTGTTCTGAGAAGCTTAAAATGAAGAAATAAGCGTTCTAAAATGCTTTAAAAATTCAAAGACATCTTTCAATGGTTAACTAACGCAAGGCGCAATATCAAACCTTAATATTGACCCATAATATTTAAATTGAACAAGGTATTGTATTACAGGGTAATAGTGTACCCTACCACAGGAAATAATTATAAGTCAATTAGGGGGTACACTATGTATATTTTAAATAGTGCATTAAAACAAGGAAATACGAAGACATTTTTCAATGTTAACTAACGGCACGGTATCGGAACTTAATATTGACCTATAATTTTTACATTGGACCACGTATTATATTACAGGGTAATGGTGTACCCTACCACAGGAATTAATTATAGGTCATTTAGGGGGTACACAGCGTGACCCTAAATTTTACTATGTATGCCTATGCGAAATAAAGTGTTCTGAGAAGCTTAAAATGAGGAAATAAGCGTTCTAAAATGCTTTAAAAATTCAAAGACATTTTTCTATGTTAACTAACGGCACGGTATCGGACCTTAATATTGACCTATAATTTTTAAATTGGACCACGTATTATATTACAGGGTAATAATGTACCCTACCACAGGAAATAATTATAGGTCATTTAGGGGGTACACAGCGAGACCCTAAATTTTACTATGTATGCCTATGCGAAATAAAGTGTTCTGAGAAGCTTAAAATGAAGAAATAAGCGTTCTAAAATGCTTTAAAAATTCAAAGACATCTTTCAATGGTTAACCTAGCGCAAGGCGCAATATCAGACCTTAATATTGACCCATAATATTTAAATTGGACCAGGTATTATATTACAGGGTAATAGTGCACCCTACCACAGGAAATAATTATAGGTCAATTAGGGGGTACACTATGTATATTTTAAATAGTGCATTAAAACAAGGAAATACGAAGACACTTTTCTATGTTAACTAACGGCACGGTATCGGACCTTAATATTGACCTATAATTTTTAAATTGTACCACGTATTATATTACAGGGTAATAGTGTACCTTACCTCAGGAAATAATTATAGGTCAATTAGGTGGTACAACAGCATGACCCTAAAATTTACTATGTATGCCTATGCGAAATAGAGTGTTCTGAGAAGCTTAAAATGAAGAAATAAGCGTTCTAAAATGCTTTAAAAATTCAAAGACATCTTTCAATGGTTAACTAACGCAAGGCGCGATATCAGACCTTAATATGGAACCATAATATTTCAATTGGACCAGGTATTATATTACAGGGTAATAGTGTACCCTACAACAGGAAATAATTATAGGTCAATTAGGGGGTACACTATGTATGTTTTAAATAGTGCATTAAAACAAGGAAATACGAAGACACTTTTCTATGTTAACTAACGGCACGGTATCGGACCTTAATATTGACCTATAATTTTTAAATTGGACCACGTATTATATTACAGGGTTATAGTGTACCCTACCACAGGAAATAATTATAGGTCAATTAGGGGGTACGCAGAGTGACCCTAAAGTTTACTATGTATGCCTATGCGAAATAAGTGTTCTGAGAAGCTTAAAATGAGGAAATAAGCGTTCTAAAATGCTTTAAAAATTCAAAGACATTTTTCTATGCTAACTAACGGCACGGTATCGGACCTTAATATTGACCTATAATTTTTTAAATTGGACCACGTATTATATTACAGGGTAATAGTGTACCCTACCACAGGAAATATTTATAGGTCATTTAGGGGGTACACAGCGTGACCCTAAATTTTACTATGTATGCTTATGCGAAATAGAGTGTTCTGAGAAGCTTAAAATGAAGAAATAAGCGTTCTAAAATGCTTTAAAAATTCAAAGACATCTTTCAATGGTTAACTAGCGCAAGGCGCAATATCAGACCTTAATATTGACCCATAATATTTAAATTGGACCAGGTATTATATTACAGGGTAATAGTGTACCCTACCACAGGAAATAATTATAGGTCAATTAGGGGGTACACTATGTATATTTTAAATTGTGCATTAAAACAAGGAAATTACGAAGACACTTTTCTATGTTAACTAACGGCACGGTATCGGACCTTAATATTGACCCATAATTTTTAAATTGGACCACGTATTATATTACAGGGTAATAGTGTACCCTACCACAGGAAATAATTATAGGTCAATTAGGGGGTACGCAGAGTGACCCTAAAGTTTTCTATGTATGCCTATGCGAAATGAAGTGTTCTGAGAAGCTTAAAATGAGGAAATAAGCGTTCTAAAATGCTTTAAAAATTCAAAGACATTTTTCTATGCTAACTAACGGCACGGTAATCGGACCTTAATATTGACCTATAATTTTTAAATTGGACCACGTATTATATTACAGGGTAATAGTGTGCCCTACCACAGGAAATAATTATAGGTCATTTAGGGGGTACACAGCGTGACCCTAAATTTTACTATGTATGCCTATGCGAAATAAAGTGTTCTGAGAAGCTTAAAATGAAGAAATAAGGGTTCTAAAATGCTTTAAAAATTCAAAGACATCTTTCAATGGTTAACTAGCGCAAGGCGCAATATCAGACCTTAATATTGACCCATAATATTTAAATTGGACCAGGTATTATATTACAGGATAATAGTGCACCCTACCACAGGAAATAATTATAGGTCAATTAGGGGGTACACTATGTATATTTTAAATAGTGCATTAAAACAAGGAAATACGAAGACACTTTTCTATGTTAACTAACGGCACGGTATCGGACCTTAATATGACCTATAATTTTTTAAATTGTACCACGTATTATATTACAGGGTAATAGTGTACCTTACCACAGGAAATAATTATAGGTCAATTAGGTGGTACACAGCATGACCCTAAAACTTACTATGTATGCCTATGCGAAATAGAGTGTTCTGAGAAGCTTAAAATGAAGAAATAAGCGTTCTAAAATGCTTTAAAAATTCAAAGACATCTTTCAATGGTTAACTAACGCAAGGCGCGATATCAGACCTTAATATGGAACCATAATATTTCAATTGGACCAGGTATTATATTACAGGGTAATAGTGTACCCTACAACAGAAATAATTATAGGTCAATTAGGGGGTACACTATGTATGTTTTAAATAGTGCATTAAAACAAGAAAATACGAAGACACTTTTCTATGTTAACTAACGGCACGGTATCGGACCTTAATATTGACCTATAATTTTTAAATTGGACCACGTATTATATTACAGGGTTATAGTGTACCCTACCACAGGAAATAATTATAGGTCAATTAGGGGGTACACAGAGTGACCCTAAAGTTTACTATGTATGCCTATGCGAAATAAAGTGTTCTGAGAAGCTTAAAATGAGGAAATAAGCGTTCTAAAATGCTTTAAAAATTCAAAGACATTTTTCTATGTTAACTAACGGCACGGTATCGGACCTTAATATTGACCTATAATTTTTAAATTGGACCACGTATTATATTACAGGGAAATAGTGTACCCTACCACAGGAAATAATTATAGGTCATTTAGGGGGTACACAGCGTGACCCTAAATTTTACTATGTATGCCTATGCGAAATAGAGTGTTCTGAGATGCTTAAAATGAAGAAATAAGCGTTCAAAAATGCTTTAAAAATTCAAAGACATCTTTCAATGGTTAACTAACGCAAGGCGCAATATCAGACCTTAATATTGACCCATAATATTTAAATTGGACCAGGTATTATATTACAGGGTAATAGTGTACCCTACCACAGGAAATAATTATAGGTCAATTAGGGGATACACTATGTATATTTTAAATAGTGCATTAAAACAAGGAAATACGAAGACACTTTTCTATGTTAACTAACGGCACGGTATCGGACCTTAATATTGACCTATAATTTTTAAACTGGACCACGTATTATATTACAGGGTTATAGTGTACCCTACCACAGGAAATAATTATAGGTCAATTAGGGGGTACACAGAGTGACCCTAAAGTTTACTATGTATGCCTATGCGAAATAAAGTGTTCTGAGAAGCTTAAAATGAGGAAATAAGCGTTCTAAAATGCTTTAAAAAATTCAAAGACATTTTTCTATGTTAACTAACGGCACGGTATCGGACCTTAATATTGACCTATAATTTTTAAATTGGACCACGTATTATATTACAGGGTAATAGTGTGCCCTACCACAGGAAATAATTATAGGTCATTTAGGGGGTACACAGCGTGACCCTAAATTTTACTATGTATGCCTATGCGAAATAAAGTGTTCTGAGAAGCTTAAAATGAAGAAATAAGCGTTCTAAAATGCTTTAAAAATTCAAAGACATCTTTCAATGGTTAACTAGCGCAAGGCGCAATATCAGACCTTAATATTGACCCATAATATTTAAATTGGACCAGGTATTATATTACAGGGTAATAGTGCACCCTACCACAGGAAATAATTATAGGTCAATTAGGGGTACACTATGTATATTTTAAATAGTGCATTAAAACAAGGAAATACGAAGACACTTTTCTATGTTAACTAACGGCACGGTATCGGACCTTAATATTGACCTATAATTTTTAAATTGTACCACGTATTATATTACAGGTTAATAGTGTACCTTACCACAGGAAATAATTATAGGTCAATTAGGTGGTACACAGCATGACCCTAAAATTTACTCTGTATGCCTATGCGAAATAGAGTGTTCTGAGAAGCTTAAAATGAAGAAATAAGCGTTCTAAAATGCTTTAAAAATTCAAAGACATCTTTCAATGGTTAACTAACGCAAGGCGCAATATCAGACCTTAATATTGACCCATAACATTTAAATTGGACCAGGTATTATATTACAGGGTATTAGTGTACCCTTCCACAGGAAATAATTATAGGTCAATAAGGGGGTACACTATGTATATTTTAAATAGTGCATTAAAACAAGGAAATACGAAGACACTTTTCTATGTTAACTAACGGCACGGTATCGGACCTTAATATTGACCTATAATTTTTAAATTGGACCACGTATTATATTACAGGGTTATAGTGTACCCTACCACAGGAAATAATTATAGGTCAATTAGGGGGTACGCAGAGTGACCCTAAAGTTTACTATGTATGCCTATGCGAAATAAAGTGTTCTGAGAAGCTTAAAATGAGGAAATAAGCGTTCTAAAATGCTTTAAAAATTCAAAGACATTTTTCTATGCTAACTAACGGCACGGTATCGGACCTTAATATTGACCTATAATTTTTAAATTGGACCACGTATTATATTACAGGGTAATAGTGTACCCTACCACAGAAAATATTTATAGGTCATTTAGGGGGTACACAGCGTGACCCTAAATTTTACTATGTATGCTTATGCGAAATAGAGTGTTCTGAGAAGCTTAAAATGAAGAAATAAGCGTTCTAAAATGCTTTAAAAATTCAAAGACATCTTTCAATGGTTAACTAGCGCAAGGCGCAATATCAGACCTTAATATTGACCCATAATATTTAAATTGGACCAGGTATTATATTACAGGGTAATAGTGTACCCTACCACAGGAAATAATTATAGGTCAATTAGGGGGTACGCAGAGTGACCCTAAAGTTTACTATGTATGCCTATGCGAAATAAAGTGTTCTGAGAAGCTTAAAATGAGGAAATAAGCGTTCTAAAATACTTTAAAAATTCAAAGACATTTTTCTATGCTAACTAACGGCACGGTATCGGACCTTAATATTGACCTATAATTTTTAAATTGGACCACGTATTATATTACAGGGTAATAGTGTACCCTACCACAGGAAATATTTATAGGTCATTTAGGGGGTACACAGCGTGACCCTAAATTTTACTATGTATGCTTATGCGAAATAGAGTGTTCTGAGAAGCTTAAAATGAAGAAATAAGCGTTCTAAAATGCTTTAAAAATTCAAAGACATCTTTCAATGGTTAACTAGCGCAAGGCGCAATATCAGACCTTAATATTGACCCATAATATTTAAATTGGACCAGGTATTATATTACAGGGTAATAGTGTACCCTACCACAGGAAATAATTATAGGTCAATTAGGGGGTACGCAGAGTGACCCTAAAGTTTACTATGTATGCCTATGCGAAATAAAGTGTTCTGAGAAGCTTAAAATGAGGAAATAAGCGTTCTAAAATGCTTTAAAAATTCAAAGACATTTTTCTATGCTAACTAACGGCACGGTATCGGACCTTAATATTGACCTATAATTTTTAAATTGGACCACGTATTATATTACAGGGTAATAGTGTACCCTACCACAGGAAATATTTATAGGTCATTTAGGGGGTACACAGCGTGACCCTAAATTTTACTATGTATGCTTATGCGAAATAGAGTGTTCTGAGAAGCTTAAAATGAAGAAATAAGCGTTCTAAAATGCTTTAAAAATTCAAAGACATCTTTCAATGGTTAACTAGCGCAAGGCGCAATATCAGACCTTAATATTGACCCATAATTTTTAAATTGGACCACGTATTATATTACAGGGTAATAGTGTACCCTACCACAGGAAATAATTATAGGTCAATTAGGGGGTACACAGTGTGACCCTAAAGTTTACTATGTATGCCTATGCGAAATAAAGTGTTCTGAGAAGCTTAAAATGAGGAAATAAGCGTTCTAAAATGCTTTTAAAATACAAAGACATTTTTCTATGCTAACTAACGGCACGGTATCGGACCTTAATATTGACCTATAATTTTTAAATTGGACCACCTATTATATTACAGGGTAATAGTGTACCCTACCACAGGAAATAATTATAGGTCAATTAGGGGGTACACAGCGTGACCCTAAAGTTTACTATGTATGCCTATGCGAAATAAAGTGTTCTGAGAAGCTTAAAATGAAGAAATAAGCGTTCTAAAATGCTTTAAAAATTCAAAGACATCTTTCAATGGTTAACTAACGCAAGGCGCAATATCAAACCTTAATATTGACCCATAATATTTAAATTGAACAAGGTATTGTATTACAGGGTAATAGTGTACCCTACCACAGGAAATAATTATAGGTCAATTAGGGGGTACACTATGTATATTTTAAATAGTGCATTAAAACAAGGAAATACGAAGACATTTTTCAATGTTAACTAACGGCACGGTATCGGAACTTAATATTGACCTATAATTTTTACATTGGACCACGTATTATATTACAGGGTAATGGTGTACCCTACCACAGGAATTAATTATAGGTCATTTAGGGGGTACACAGCGTGACCCTAAATTTTACTATGTATGCCTATGCGAAATAAAGTGTTCTGAGAAGCTTAAAATGAGGAAATAAGCGTTCTAAAATGCTTTAAAAATTCAAAGACATTTTTCTATGTTAACTAACGGCACGGTATCGGACCTTAATATTGACCTATAATTTTTAAATTGGACCACGTATTATATTACAGGGTAATAATGTACCCTACCACAGGAAATAATTATAGGTCATTTAGGGGGTACACAGCGAGACCCTAAATTTTACTATGTATGCCTATGCGAAATAAAGTGTTCTGAGAAGCTTAAAATGAAGAAATAAGCGTTCTAAAATGCTTTAAAAATTCAAAGACATCTTTCAATGGTTAACTAGCGCAAGGCGCAATATCAGACCTTAATATTGACCCATAATATTTAAATTGGACCAGGTATTATATTACAGGGTAATAGTGCACCCTACCACAGGAAATAATTATAGGTCAATTAGGGGGTACACTATGTATATTTTAAATAGTGCATTAAAACAAGGAAATACGAAGACACTTTTCTATGTTAACTAACGGCACGGTATCGGACCTTAATATTGACCTATAATTTTTAAATTGTACCACGTATTATATTACAGGGTAATAGTGTACCTTACCACAGGAAATAATTATAGGTCAATTAGGTGGTACACAGCATGACCCTAAAATTTACTATGTATGCCTATGCGAAATAGAGTGTTCTGAGAAGCTTAAAATGAAGAAATAAGCGTTCTAAAATGCTTTAAAAATTCAAAGACATCTTTCAATGGTTAACTAACGCAAGGCGCGATATCAGACCTTAATATGGAACCATAATATTTCAATTGGACCAGGTATTATATTACAGGGTAATAGTGTACCCTACAACAGGAAATAATTATAGGTCAATTAGGGGGTACACTATGTATGTTTTAAATAGTGCATTAAAACAAGAAAATACGAAGACACTTTTCTATGTTAACTAACGGCACGGTATCGGACCTTAATATTGACCTATAATTTTTAAATTGGACCACGTATTATATTACAGGGTTATAGTGTACCCTACCACAGGAAATAATTATAGGTCAATTAGGGGGTACACAGAGTGACCCTAAAGTTTACTATGTATGCCTATGCGAAATAAAGTGTTCTGAGAAGCTTAAAATGAGGAAATAAGCGTTCTAAAATGCTTTAAAAATTCAAAGACATTTTTCTATGTTAACTAACGGCACGGTATCGGACCTTAATATTGACCTATAATTTTTAAATTGGACCACGTATTATATTACAGGGAAATAGTGTACCCTACCACAGGAAATAATTATAGGTCATTTAGGGGGTACACAGCGTGACCCTAAATTTTACTATGTATGCCTATGCGAAATAGAGTGTTCTGAGATGCTTAAAATGAAGAAATAAGCGTTCAAAAATGCTTTAAAAATTCAAAGACATCTTTCAATGGTTAACTAACGCAAGGCGCAATATCAGACCTTAATATTGACCCATAATATTTAAATTGGACCAGGTATTATATTACAGGGTAATAGTGTACCCTACCACAGGAAATAATTATAGGTCAATTAGGGGATACACTATGTATATTTTAAATAGTGCATTAAAACAAGGAAATACGAAGACACTTTTCTATGTTAACTAACGGCACGGTATCGGACCTTAATATTGACCTATAATTTTTAAACTGGACCACGTATTATATTACAGGGTTATAGTGTACCCTACCACAGGAAATAATTATAGGTCAATTAGGGGGTACACAGAGTGACCCTAAAGTTTACTATGTATGCCTATGCGAAATAAAGTGTTCTGAGAAGCTTAAAATGAGGAAATAAGCGTTCTAAAATGCTTTAAAAATTCAAAGACATTTTTCTATGTTAACTAACGGCACGGTATCGGACCTTAATATTGACCTATAATTTTTAAATTGGACCACGTATTATATTACAGGGTAATAGTGTGCCCTACCACAGGAAATAATTATAGGTCATTTAGGGGGTACACAGCGTGACCCTAAATTTTACTATGTATGCCTATGCGAAATAAAGTGTTCTGAGAAGCTTAAAATGAAGAAATAAGCGTTCTAAAATGCTTTAAAAATTCAAAGACATCTTTCAATGGTTAACTAGCGCAAGGCGCAATATCAGACCTTAATATTGACCCATAATATTTAAATTGGACCAGGTATTATATTACAGGGTAATAGTGCACCCTACCACAGGAAATAATTATAGGTCAATTAGGGGTACACTATGTATATTTTAAATAGTGCATTAAAACAAGGAAATACGAAGACACTTTTCTATGTTAACTAACGCCACGGTATCGGACCTTAATATTGACCTATAATTTTTAAATTGTACCACGTATTATATTACAGGGTAATAGTGTACCTTTACCACAGGAAATAATTATAGGTCAATTAGGTGGTACACAGCATGACCCTAAAATTTACTATGTATGCCTATGCGAAATAGAATGTTCTGAGAAGCTTAAAATGAAGAAATAAGCGTTCTAAAATGCTTTAAAAATTCAAAGACATCTTTCAATGGTTAACTAACGCAAGGCGCAATATCAGACCTTAATATTGACCCATAACATTTAAATTGGACCAGGTATTATATTACAGGGTATTAGTGTACCCTTCCACAGGAAATAATTATAGGTCAATTAGGGGGTACACTATGTATATTTTAAATAGTGCATTAAAACAAGGAAATACGAAGACACTTTTCTATGTTAACTAACGACACGGTATCGGACCTTAATATTGACCTATAATTTTTAAATTGGACCACGTATTATATTACAGGGTTATAGTGTACCCTACCACAGGAAATAATTATAGGTCAATTAGGGGGTACACAGAGTGACCCTAAAGTTTACTATGTATGCCTATGCGAAATAAAGTGTTCTGAGAAGCTTAAAATGAGGAAATAAGCGTTCTAAAATGCTTTAAAAATTCAAAGACATTTTTCTATGTTAACTAACGGCACGGTATCGGATCTTAATATTGACCTATAATTTTTAAATTGGACCACGTATTATATTACAGGGTAATAGTGTGCCCTACCACAGGAAATAATTATAGGTCATTTAGGGGGTACACAGCGTGACCCTAAATTTTACTATGTATGCCTATGCGAAATAAAGTGTTCTGAGAAGCTTAAAATGAAGAAATAAGCGTTCTAAAATGCTTTAAAAATTCAAAGACATCTTTCAATGGTTAACTAGCGCAAGGCGCAATATCAGACCTTAATATTGACCCATAATATTTAAATTGGCCCCGGTATTATATTACAGGGTAATAGTGCACCCTACCACAGGAAATAATTATAGGTCAATTAGGGGGTACACTATGTATATTTTAAATAGTGCATTAAAACAAGGAAATACGAAGACACTTTTCTATGTTAACTAACGGCACGGTATCGGACCTTAATATTGACCTATAATTTTTAAATTGTACCACGTATTATATTACAGGGTAATAGTGTACCTTACCACAGGAAATAATTATAGGTCAATTAGGTGGTACACAGCATGACCCTAAAATTTACTATGTATGCCTATGCGAAATAGAGTGTTCTGAGAAGCTTAAAATGAAGAAATAAGCGTTCTAAAATGCTTTAAAAATTCAAAGACATCTTTCAATGGTTAACTAACGCAAGGCGCGATATCAGACCTTAATATGGAACCATAATATTTCAATTGGACCAGGTATTATATTACAGGGTAATAGTGTACCCTACAACAGGAAATAATTATAGGTCAATTAGGGGGTACACTATGTATGTTTTAAATAGTGCATTAAAACAAGAAAATACGAAGACACTTTTCTATGTTAACTAACGGCACGGTATCGGACCTTAATATTGACCTATAATTTTTAAATTGGACCACGTATTATATTACAGGGTTATAGTGTACCCTACCACAGGAAATAATTATAGGTCAATTAGGGGGTACGCAGAGTGACCCTAAAGTTTTCTATGTATGCCTATGCGAAATGAAGTGTTCTGAGAAGCTTAAAATGAGGAAATAAGCGTTCTAAAATGCTTTAAAAATTCAAAGACATTTTTCTATGCTAACTAACGGCACGGTATCGGACCTTAATATTGACCTATAATTTTTAAATTGGACCACGTATTATATTACAGGGTAATAGTGTGCCCTACCACAGGAAATAATTATAGGTCATTTAGGGGGTACACAGCGTGACCCTAAATTTTACTATGTATGCCTATGCGAAATAAAGTGTTCTGAGAAGCTTAAAATGAAGAAATAAGGGTTCTAAAATGCTTTAAAAATTCAAAGACATCTTTCAATGGTTAACTAGCGCAAGGCGCAATATCAGACCTTAATATTGACCCATAATATTTAAATTGGACCAGGTATTATATTACAGGGTAATAGTGCACCCTACCACAGGAAATAATTATAGGTCAAATAGGGGGTACACTATGTATATTTTAAATAGTGCATTAAAACAAGGAAATACGAAGACACTTTTCTATGTTAACTAACGGCACGGTATCGGACCTTAATATTGACCTATAATTTTTAAATTGTACCACGTATTATATTACAGGGTAATAGTGTACCTTACCACAGGAAATAATTATAGGTCAATTAGGTGGTACACAGCATGACCCTAAAACTTACTATGTATGCCTATGCGAAATAGAGTGTTCTGAGAAGCTTAAAATGGAAGAAATAAGCGTTCTAAAATGCTTTAAAAATTCAAAGACATCTTTCAATGGTTAACTAACGCAAGGCGCGATATCAGACCTTAATATGGAACCATAATATTTCAATTGGACCAGGTATTATATTACAGGGTAATAGTGTACCCTACAACAGGAAATAATTATAGGTCAATTAGGGGGTACACTATGTATGTTTTAAATAGTGCATTAAAACAAGAAAATACGAAGACACTTTTCTATGTTAACTAACGGCACGGTATCGGACCTTAATATTGACCTATAATTTTTAAATTGGACCACGTATTATATTACAGGGTTATAGTGTACCCTTCCACAGGAAATAATTATAGGTCAATTAGGGGGTACACAGAGTGACCCTAAAGTTTACTATGTATGCCTATGCGAAATAAAGTGTTCTGAGAAGCTTAAAATGAGGAAATAAGCGTTCTAAAATGCTTTAAAAATTCAAAGACATTTTTCTATGTTAACTAACGGCACGGTATCGGACCTTAATATTGACCTATAATTTTTAAATTGGACCACGTATTATATTACAGGGTAATAATGTACCCTACCACAGGAAATAATTATAGGTCATTTAGGGGGTACACAGCGTGACCCTAAATTTTACTATGTATGCCTATGCGAAATAAAGTGTTCTGAGAAGCTTAAAATGAAGAAATAAGCGTTCTAAAATGCTTTAAAAATTCAAAGACATCTTTCAATGGTTAACTAACGCAAGGCGCGATATCAGACCTTAATATGGAACCATAATATTTAAATTGGACCAGGTATTATATTACAGGGTAATAGTGTACCCTACCACAGGAAATAATTATAGGTCAATTAGGGGATACACTATGTATATTTTAAATAGTGCATTAAAACAAGGAAATACGAAGACACTTTTCTATGTTAACTAACGGCACGGTATCGGACCTTAATATTGACCTATAATTTTTAAACTGGACCACGTATTATATTACAGGGTTATAGTGTACCCTACCACAGGAAATAATTATAGGTCAATTAGGGGGTACACAGAGTGACCCTAAAGTTTACTATGTATGCCTATGCGAAATAAAGTGTTCTGAGAAGCTTAAAATGAGGAAATAAGCGTTCTAAAATGCTTTAAAAATTCAAAGACATTTTTCTATGTTAACTAACGGCACGGTATCGGACCTTAATATTGACCTATAATTTTTAAATTGGACCACGTATTATATTACAGGGTAATAGTGTGCCCTACCACAGGAAATAATTATAGGTCATTTAGGGGGTACACAGCGTGACCCTAAATTTTACTATGTATGCCTATGCGAAATAAAGCGTTCTGAGAAGCTTAAAATGAAGAAATAAGCGTTCTAAAATGCTTTAAAAATTCAAAGACATCTTTCAATGGTTAACTAGCGCAAGGCGCAATATCAGACCTTAATATTGACCCATAATATTTAAATTGGACCAGGTATTATATTACAGGGTAATAGTGCACCCTACCACAGGAAATAATTATAGGTCAATTAGGGGTACACTATGTATATTTTAAATAGTGCATTAAAACAAGGAAATACGAAGACACTTTTCTATGTTAACTAACGGCACGGTATCGGACCTTAATATTGACCTATAATTTTTAAATTGTACCACGTATTATATTACAGGGTAATAGTGTACCTTACCACAGGAAATAATTATAGGTCAATTAGGTGGTACACAGCATGACCCTAAAATTTACTATGTATG
The DNA here is from genome assembly GCF_982258835.1 of Parasteatoda tepidariorum. Taxonomy (NCBI): domain Eukaryota; kingdom Metazoa; phylum Arthropoda; class Arachnida; order Araneae; family Theridiidae; genus Parasteatoda; species Parasteatoda tepidariorum. The sequence continues at coordinate 75,352 of NW_028257497.1, forward strand.
CCTATGCGAAATAGAATGTTCTGAGAAGCTTAAAATGAAGAAATAAGCGTTCTAAAATGCTTTAAAAATTCAAAGACATCTTTCAATGGTTAACTAACGCAAGGCGCAATATCAGACCTTAATATTGACCCATAACATTTAAATTGGACCAGGTATTATATTACAGGGTATTAGTGTACCCTTCCACAGGAAATAATTATAGGTCAATTAGGGGGTACACTATGTATATTTTAAATAGTGCATTAAAACAAGGAAATACGAAGACACTTTTCTATGTTAACTAACGGCACGGTATCGGACCTTAATATTGACCTATAATTTTTAAATTGGAACACGTATTATATTACAGGGTTATAGTGTACCCTACCACAGGAAATAATTATAGGTCAATTAGGGGGTACACAGAGTGACTCTAAAGTTTACTATGTATGCCTATGCGAAATAAAGTGTTCTGAGAAGCTTAAAATGAGGAAATAAGCGTTCTAAAATGCTTTAAAAATTCAAAGACATTTTTCTATGTTAACTAACGGCACGGTATCGGATCTTAATATTGACCTATAATTTTTAAATTGGACCACGTATTATATTACAGGGTAATAGTGTGCCCTACCACAGGAAATAATTATAGGTCATTTAGGGGGTACACAGCGTGACCCTAAATTTTACTATGTATGCCTATGCGAAATAAAGTGTTCTGAGAAGCTTAAAATGAAGAAATAAGCGTTCTAAAATGCTTTAAAAATTCAAAGACATCTTTCAATGGTTAACTAGCGCAAGGCGCAATATCAGACCTTAATATTGACCCATAATATTTAAATTGGCCCAGGTATTATATTACAGGGTAATAGTGCACCCTACCACAGGAAATAATTATAGGTCAATTAGGGGGTACACTATGTATATTTTAAATAGTGCATTAAAACAAGGAAATACGAAGACACTTTTCTATGTTAACTAACGGCACGGTATCGGACCTTAATATTGACCTATAATTTTTAAATTGTACCACGTATTATATTACAGGGTAATAGTGTACCTTACCACAGGAAATAATTATAGGTCAATTAGGTGGAACACAGCATGACCCTAAAATTTACTATGTATGCCTATGCGAAATAGAGTGTTCTGAGAAGCTTAAAATGAAGAAATAAGCGTTCTAAAATGCTTTAAAAATTCAAAGACATCTTTCAATGGTTAACTAACGCAAGGCGCGATATCAGACCTTAATATGGAACCATAATATTTCAATTGGACCAGGTATTATATTACAGGGTAATAGTGTACCCTACAACAGGAAATAATTATAGGTCAAT